>NC_056739.1:881453823-881511323 GCF_019279795.1 Protopterus annectens | reverse complement strand
GGAGAAGATTCTGAAATCTCTATTATTCTATTTGTCAGACTACAAACCAAATTAACTAATATTCTGGACAAGGATGCACAGAAGGAATGATACGGCACAAGAATGTGATCAAAAAAACTGTTAACAATCTTTGTATAACTCTCTTTTATTGTTTACCAAAGGTTCGCAAGAATTTTGCCTGGAAGACAGATGGTTTCTGGACTTTGTGGGCCTTTGGAATACACAATATTTAACCTCCTGTTTTTGAGACAGCAGTCATCTTCTGGAGAGCATTAGAACTATGACATGACAGCATGCAGCTTCAGTGGGAAATGTAGTCAGTAATGTACTTTTGTGAGTCTTCTGATGAAGTTACGTTTGTAACTCAACTGACTGAATTTTTTTTTTTTTTAAATAACTTTTATTTATAGCAACAACAGGGGCTAATACTTTGGCTTCTAGCTGCAGAAACATGTTTATGAGATGGAATGGCTTAGTCTATATGAATCAAGATGATGATTATTGACAACCATTTTTCACCTGTGTTAAGTATATAGATTACCTTGTTATAGTTAGAGGGTTTGTTGAATATTTTGTATCATTCTTTCACAGGAAATACCATACTCAACTTGGTATCTCTTTTACTTACCCATTGAGGAAAACAGGTGCAGAGTTTTTGGATGTAAAGTAGTATGTTGAAAGCAATGTTTTGAAAACAACCGTGCATAGAAAATGCACACTAATGAATACATTTGACATGCTCAGTTTTTATCAAAACATTTAGTTGACTCACTCTCACATGGGAAGCATTTACATGCATACAGACTGTGCTTAGATGGTAATGTCTTGCTTGGGATATTGCCTGTAAGCTACAATGTAAAGAAGTTACTGGAGTTATTATTGCAAAGAGAGGTGAATTCTAACATCCCCTAAGGTGCTATTTCATACTGCCATACTGACAATCTACACCAGGGCTGGCATCCATTGAAGTATATTTTATGACCTGCTCTGACTGGCATCCCCCAAGGATCTATCCTGGGCCCACTTCTAGTCAATGTCTTCATATACAACTTCCATCAGTACATCACTAATGCCAAACTTGTCCAATACGCAGATGACTCAACCATTACTTGCTCTGCGGAATCCCTTCTTAAACTCCTACAAATAACACAAGCCCCTACAACAGCACAAAGATTTAGATGAAAAATAATCACTTAGCTCTTAATGCATCCAAAACCAAAATCATGATCTTTACCCCTTCTAAAAATACCAAAATAGACACTATCTCCTTCTCTATAGTTAGCCAAAATAAACTCCCATCGAAACAGTCTTCCAAACTATGCTTCTAGGTGTCCTTATCGATGAACACTTAAAATCTAACCTTCACCTCCAAACCTACATTAAAAAACACCAGAAATTATGAATGCTTTACAGGCACAGTCGCTATCTCACATCTTCAACTAAGCTTACCCTTACCACATACTTCCTCCCCTCTCTTATGTATGGAACTCCTCTCCTTACCAACCTGCAAGCAACCCTCAAAACTAAACTAGGGTCTTGTTACAATAAAATCTTCAAATTTGCTACCAGCTCAAAATCCACATCCCAACACTGTGACTCATTACACTCCCTGCACTGGCTAGAACTCCCTAACTATCTAGCCTATATTCAACTCTCCACAGACCATAAACTCATTTTCAACCCTTCTCAATGCCCCTCCCCCTCCTCTATCCTTACTATGCACCTTCCTGACCGAACCCTCAGATCTAATAATCAAAACCTTCTTGAATTACACAAACCATAGCGTACCCCTGGGCAACTTTTTCGATCGTTCTCCCTTGCAAGAAAATGGAGCTGACTTCCTCCCCATATCCATACTACACAAAATCTTTCCTGATTTAAGTTCTTGCTCCATTCAGATCTCTCCATTACCTGGGAGTGGTCCTGCTCCCACCCCTCCTAACTTTCTACTCCTACTGGCTTACCGTAGTTTAGGTATGTATTCTGCCTGCCACATAAGATGAAATGTATATTCTCTATTTAGGGTTCTGTACTACTTGTGTAACTGAACCCTATTGTATTACATTATGTATTAACTACTGCTTGTTTGTTTCTGGAACATACTGTATTAACTCTTGGTATTACCTCTTGTAGATCTCTTGTGTGTACATATGAATGAGCTGTTACTGTATTAACTCTTATTACTTCTTGCTGATATTTTGTAATTTTATATATATATATATATGTATATATATATATATGTATATATATATATATATATATATATATATATATATATATATATATATATATACTGTGGATCTTTTGTATGTACATACAATGGAGCTGTTACTGTATTAACTCTTGGTATTTCTTCTTGCTGAACTTTTTGTTTATATATACTGTGGAGTTTTTCTCCCTGGGCCTCCATTGAAAAAGGGCTCATCTTGGCCCAATGGACTTTGCTGGTTAACAAACTGCAAATAAATAACTAAAATGTCTTCCTTAAAGGTATCCACTCCTTTATATTGTTAACCTGCCAACACCTGGTGTGCAGCTGGTAAAATGAATATCGGAACAGTGATGAATAGTTATATTATTTACTTGTTTGTGTCTTTCGGCTTTTCCCGGTTAGGGGTTGCCACAGCGGAACTCCGGTCCGCTAATGATTGGCAGTAGAGTTTTATGTGCTGGCTTGCCGGGCGCACAACCTTCAACGAAGGAATGCCCGTTCACGCATGTCGCTACACAGAAGACGCTCTAACTGAGAATCGAACGGGCAATGTCTAACTGTAGTTATATTACTTACTAAATACACAAAATTTGAACGTATGGTGTGGATAACATTTTATGAGTTTGTAGAGGACGTTAGTCTCTTTTCTCATTTTGATTTCATATAAATGTTTGTATAGTCTCTCCATGAAATTACATTGAACAGCCAGGTGGTCACTGTAAAAAGCAGATTCAGTTGTACAACAAAGGTGGTATATTATGTACTATGTATGTTCTACCCCTGTTTCTACATAGGAAAAACAGAGAGGAGATTAAGGGACAGAATATACAAACATACATTCAAATTTTGCATTTTGGAACAAATGCCTTTGAATAATAATGAAAGTCCATGAACCTTACGTTTGAAAAAACTGAATTATATTGCCAGTTACGTTTGAATGCCAGTAATTGGCCTGGACTCAATGAACATGTTTCAATAGCATGTTTACTTAAGTTAAATGCACTGGAAAGATGAGCCCTAAATATAAGGCATATGTTTTATATACTTTTGCTTTTATTTTTCTAAGTTATGGGGTATACATTCTGTTTCTTTTTTCTGTATTTTATTCTTTGCTGCAGTTTTTGTAAATGGTATTGACTCAGTGCTATGCAATGTGAATTTCTTTTTAGTGGCTCCTTTAAGATGATGTTTCAGTTCCTGGGGGCTTGGCGGTCATATGATTGAACACAAAGCTTTAAAATGAGTGTGTACCTCCAGCATTCTTATCTGATGAAGTTCATGTATTTTTTGAATGAAAGCACTTATTTTTCATTGCTTTAAACAAGTTTTTATTTTAAAAGGTTACTGGATTAAAGTTTTTGTGGATTTTATCTACACCAGTCTGTTTCCTTGGGCCTACAATTTGTGTTTCAAGTATTACTTTTGTGCATGATCATCATGTCATTATTTACTGGGGCCAGCAGCACACCACGGGGTAGTCCTGGTTCACAGGCATGGCACAGAATGATTCTTAAACATTTTAAGGTCCCACTTTGATGAGTTTAGAATTGGGTACATTTTCCTATTAAATAGATGCAGTAGAGCCTGTTGGCTGCAGGTCTGTGCTGTGAGTGTGGCGGCATGGTACATTATAGGTTCATAGGTTAGTACTAGACTAAGTGCCCTTGTGAGCCATTGTAAGCCTAGCCAATCATCCCTTGTGAGACTCAAACCTTTCACCTTGTGTTTGTAAGGCAAACACCTTAACCATTAGGCCACCCTCCCAACCCAGTTTATGTCATTTTCTTTCTCAGGTGCTGTGAGCAGTGCATTACCCCTGTGTGGGACTGAGTGATACCATTTTAGACAGCTAGTACAGTATTAATGAGCCTGTTTCTCTGATGCTGTTGTTCAGCCCCAGCCTGATAAGCACAGTGTCATTGATAAGGGTAATTAGGTATGGCATTAGTGCTTTCTCTGTTGTTAGTTCACAAATGTACAGATGTACATTTAGGCAATGACTGTATTGTGTATTTGGCGATTCTTATATTTCCGAGTCACAAAGCGTGTTGTAGATCCTCGTCTGCACAGCAGCTGAATACCTGGATTCATCCAGGAATACACTAGTTTATGACAATACTCAAGGTAGTTAGGGTACCTATTTGACTTGTATACAACTTTGGCATGTGGTATTAGCTTGATGCAATTTTGAAACATGCTTAGAACCGTGGTCATAGTTCATAATGAATAAAACAACCAACAAACCTCTTAATTGAGTTGATTATAACAATTGTAAATGTGATATGGCATCTAAACAATACTTTATATATGAATCACTACAAAACATCAAAACTATAGGAGCTCATAGTACATTTAGTTGTATTTCTATGGCATGAGGGACAAACTTAAATACTTTTATCCCTAGAAGATATTGTAAGCTTACTCCTTAGGATTCAGGAAAAATGTTCAATGTATGTTGTAATTGCCCACCACAAGTCAGTCAATTACCATGATAGTGAGAAGATGCAATTATGAGACAGCTATGACCACAGAGAGAATGACATTATTTTACCATGTTGCCAAATCACATACTAGCCTACACTAGCACTGTCAGACCTGAAGGTGGTACAGTGATCTCTAGCAGCCCTACACTTACACACACACACACACACACACACACACACAACACCTATACATGGGAGTGTACACACACACACACACACACACACACACACACACACACACACACACACACACAACACCGATACATGGGAGCGCACACACACACACACACACACACACACACACACACACACACACACACACACACACAACACCGATACATGGGAGCGCACACACACACACACACACACACACACACACACAAAATCCCACCAAATGTCAGCCACAGTCACAAAAACACTGTCCCATTCAACCTGCCCCCCCCGTCACACACCTATATCCAGACTCCTGATTCCCTACCTAGCCCTCCCTGAGTGACCACCCAGGCAAACCCACACACACAGCATAGTACATGGGAAGACTCTGCATAGATACACACACAAATACACATGCCCATACACACATTCAGCCATGCAGACACATGTCCATACACACATATGCATGCTAACATGCCTCCCATCCCTATGTCTTCATGGAACTTACCTGCACCACATGAGTACTCCTACAAAACTGAATGCTTGACTGTTGTGTTTTTACAGGGATCACTTTCCTTTCCAACAGTGGCATTTTACTCAGCCGATTCAATTGTGCAAATTAGGAGTCACTGTCACTGTCGTGGGAGAGCACATGGCAATTAGCATTATCTGCTGCTTTGGAGTGATGCAGTGTCAGCAATTCTGCCTGTAAGATCACCCTCTGCATCGAGGGCCCTGCAAAAGGAAAACATCATTGGTAGGTCTTTACCATGATGGGGAAAACTGCTGTGTTAACACTTCCCCCTCATGGCAAACCTTTCTGAATCACATCCACTCTTATTTTCTCTTTTTCAGTCTGATGTAATGTGCAGTCCTTCTACCTTTGCATACAGTCATGACTGTAGTCATCCACCTGCATTATTATAAAACCTGTCCCCACTGTCTGTCTTCACAACCCATCCCGCCTTCATCCCATCAGAAATTATCTGCTTTCCTGGTTAAACTTTATAGATATAATAATATTTTCTCCTACCACCATGCACTCATTTCTTTTTTCCCAGCCTCCTATAGACAAGTACATTATCACCATAAATGTGTGTTTCACACCTTTTACTAAATTGTCTACAAGGTTCTGAACACATATGCTGCTGCTATTAATACAGCTTTTTACCCTTTGTTCACAAATGTTCTGGCAAATCATACTAACTTTGGAAAAAGGTGTTCATGTATTGCTGTTGACTTACAGAGTGGTTTGTGACCCAGCCACAGTTGTGATACATTATTTTTTGATGAGCACTGAGATAGTGAGAATACATCTAAACAGAGGTGGCAACATTAATTTACCCTATTTCAATTTCTCTAAACTTTTAGACAGTCTAGGTCATGCTACATTGTACAGAACACTGTAATGGGTTAGAATCTGGATCTACTTTTCTTTGTTGAAATTTCATTACTTCGAAAAAAGAAAAGTAGATGCCCACTTCAGCGAAAGTGCACTTTTGCTGAAGTCTAGTTGCCTGATTGGCTAACTGAAAGAAAAACATACAAAAAACATCTTTTGCAGGGGGCAAGCCCCCCGCACCCCCCACACCCGCCTACCTAAATATACCAACTCCAAGATCGCACTACAGCAAGGAAAAGGGAATATTCCCATTCTGTGCTGTATTGTGATCTCCGTACTCAGTTTTCGAAGTTTCAGTACTTCGAATAAGTGGTCTCGCACAAGTGGGTTTCGAAGTACTGAAACTTCAACCAACTGAAATAGACCCTGGAATCCATAATCAAGATATTCAGTAGTTCCACAGCTTTCTGGTAAATGGACAGCAAATAGCTAAAATAAAAATATTGCTAGAAACAATTAGCACTGTTGCAGTAGCATCTCTCATTGCTGATTTTTTGGACCTTTACAGTTCTCTGCTCTTTTAAGCAGCATAGGAAATACTGTAAATTAGCTGCAAGAATCTTATTATGCAGATGACATCTACACTAATAGTAGCTGGCACTGGTCTTCCTAAACTGTAGGGAACTCTACAAAAAGCTTACAATGTCTTCATATTTGGCAGATCTCTTATGGAAGACTGTGAACCCTCAGAAAAACAAGATCTATAGTTCAGGAGGATAAAACCCTGCCAGAAGATGCATATTAAATTTTCAGTGTTAGCGCATCAAGTAGTAAAACACATGAATTTATGTTGAATATAAAAAAGATATATACAGACATAACAATTGGCAAAGCATTATAATGAATATATCAAAGTGACCTTAATAAAAAAATATTCCTAAGCAAGCAGTTTTAGATAAAACCATATCTCATCTCAGACATAAGGCTTGTAGTCTGTCATTATTCCTAATAACGTTTTCCAGTCATGCACAATTAAGCACTGAAGAAATTACCCACGCCTGCAATAAAACAGTCAAGTTTGCTATAAGGATCCTCTTCTAAGATTCATCATTATATCAATCTAAAAAAAAAAAAAAAAAAGCGCATGGTCAGAGCTATGTGACTGAATACATTTTGAACATGCCTACTGTTTTGCCAACTACTAGTTTCAGGTCTGCCACACCCATGACAGTCTGGTACAAACTACTTTTTCAGTCAGAAGCTTTCATATTTGCTGTACTTTTAAAAGGTTCCTAAGTAAACATCTAAAAATCTGAAAAATACATTATTGTGCAACTGCATAGTCCACGACATCCTTTATTGTTTCTTTCTACCTCTTAGCCATGGTACTAATCTCACAGGTGGGCATCCTGCAAGTACACTTTGTGATATACACCTTTAAACATGGACAATATAGTAATACAGCATGAAATGTGGGAGTTCTTCCTGCTTCTTTGTGGGGTTTTGCTGGAATCTCTAGTTCCCTCCCACATTACAAAGATACATCAATAGTTGAACTGATATACAGCTGAACTACCAATAGGTATACATGTGGGGGCTGTGTGTCTCCATGCATGCGTGCATGTGTACTTGCGTGTGTGTGTGTGTGTGTGTGTGTGTGTGTGTGTGTGTGTGTGTGTGTGTGTGTGTGTGTGTATGTGTGTGTGTGATATACTGACATCCTGTGCAAGGTGTCCAGAGAAGTTCTGGCTTCATGCATTCCTGCATAAAATAAAACAGGTATAGGAAAATGCAAGGGTAAATGAATGTTTACGATACTAAGAATACATTTGGAATAAAAAGTGCTGCAGAGTTCTGCTTACAAAAATGAATATTTCAAAGCAGTCTAATGTGTAAGAAGAGGGATTCAGTTCTGCTATGATTTTAGTGTAGAATTTTTAGTATTTGTTCTGCTTTAATAGGTTTGGTTGTCAACTGTAAAAAATGCATTATTTTTATAAATAAAGATCTCATCTTCCTAAGCTTCCTTGGAAATGGAGTCTACCAGTTAAACATCCTCAGTTTATATATTTAAATATGTGTATGCATACATATCTGAGGCCATGGATCTGCCACAAAGAAAATCATGACAGTTTTCCAAATGCAATGTAAATACAAAAATAAGAACCAAGGAGCACGTGGACAGAAGTAAGGAAAATAAGAAACTGCTAGAAAGACATACCTAGACAAATGTCCAGAGGCAAAAGGCATCACACCCACCAAAAACTAAAGTCAGTTTGTCAGAGCCAAGGGTTAACCTGATAAGATATTAGTTATAAATCCATCTCTCAAAGAGAATTCATAGCTATACAAAGTGTTTGTGTAAAGCACATAGAAATGAACATTAAGGAACTTGGTATTAGAATAGTCATGAAATTTGTTTTAGTATATGAAAAAAAATATTAGAAACTTGCAGCTTTAACTGATGGTACATACTGCAGTCTGGGCTTAAAACTGTGTAAAATCTTTGCAGACTTCACTTAAATTGCGCCCCACTACCCACCCAAAGCTTTTTCAAATATTTCATTAGGTAGTACAGTACTATTATTGAAAGCACAAAATGCAGTTTAAGATGCAATTCTGGTAGCATAAATAAGGTCAGAGTTACACTCCCTCAGCATATTATTAGGCCTAGATTTTAATTTACAGCATCACTTTTATGTAGCTCTCTACATATAGTATAAACAGCAATGTAAAAATGTTGAAGAAAGCATTTTCAATTTATATTTGTGACAGGTGCCACTTTAGATTAATCTTTTGCTTCTAAGACTAATTACTTGAGCTACTGTCTTCAGGGCTAATTATTAGAATTAAGTTAACACTTTTTTGTTTGGGAACCATATCAAATGAAATTCTGTGTTGTAAGTGTTGAACATAAATTGTGGCTATAACTACAGTTTGGCAGGATTCCGAAGGCTACAAAGTGCTTATTAATACAGATATGATGTCATGTCAGTCATAGCAAGATAATAGCAGGCATCTAGTTTGTGGTTGTGCTTAAAACAAATCCGACACAGCGTTAATCTGTTTACTGTTTGAAGATATTTATGAAGCTAGTTTCGCTGCTTTGTAAAGCAAGAATTAGGGTAGCAGTTTAAAACAAACACATTCAGCCAGGAATCATATTTTGCCAATCACACAGCACGGATTACTCTTGGTAGCAGCAGCAATGCATGGGGTGTGGAAGATTTTAAGAAAGCAGTTGCACAAGGAAAAAAAAATAAGGCAGCATGGTGTGCATGCTGATGATTGCATAATGACATGGAAAAAAGGAGCGATGTGCAAATGATGACACCAAAAATGGGGGACCAATTCAGAAATGCATAAAACAGGAATACCGCACTGTGGTACAAACCCACATACATTGTGAATTGTGGTGTATGTGAGGGGAGCTATGCATAGATAAGCAGCATAGGTTATCAGCTACCATCAGAATGAGTGTTCACAATGTTATACGTCACAGTCATCCTCACCAACAGTAGAGGTACAGCTAGCACCGCACATACTACAAGCTTACTGACCAGCAGATTGTGGACCATTTCCATGGGGACAGGAAGACTGTAAGGGACCTTGTGGAACTGTGTCACCCGGAGAAATAATTCTGGGGGGATGTACTGGATACCCATTACTGCAGAAGCTAAGCTATGTGTAGCTGGAACCATCGTAGCTACTGGGACCTTTCGGTGATTTACTGAGGACACACTAAGGATATGGCAGGTGTTAGCCTCATGAAACCTGAACCATTTTCTTGATATTATGTTGCAGTATGTGGAGGAGCATATCTGTTTCCTTAGAACAGAACAGGATAAAACCAGCACCATGGAGTGTTTTACAACACACTGACAATTTACTTAAGGTTCAGTGAGCCATAGATTGCATACACATTAAAATCAGGGGTCCACCAGGTCCATAGGATTGCAGTACATCAGCTAGAAGGACTTCCACTCCCTTAAATGCCAGGTAGTTTGTAATGGCCAGGATATTATTTATAATCTGGTCATGTAGCACTCAGGCTGTTCTCATGACTCGTAAATTAGTACATGTCCAACCTAAACCAAAGTTACTACAAGGGGATTTCCCACTGGGTCATCTAGATGGTAGGTACAGACATATGCTACATAGATGGGTCTCTGTGCACAGGTACCATGCAAGCAGGGAGTAAGTTATCAATAACATACTGTTTGTTGTGTGTTGGAGGCAATGCCAAATATGCCATAGAGCCCTCATTGATGACCCCATCTGCAATCCCTCAGACCAAGCAAGAAATGACCTATAATGCAGAACATGAGAGCTACTATAGTGAACAGGTGATGGCTGTGCTTCTGTTGCCTACATACATCAGGAGAGGCACTGCAGTACAATCCAGAAGTCTGTAGCAATTTTTTTGTTGTATGTGTCATGCTGCACAACATGTCAATGCACAAACAGATGGAGTGTCTGGTGCACATTTTAGCAGGATCTTTCATACTGCTGTGCCAACAGAAGAACGGGGTTGAGAATCAGATGTAGAACATACAGCAGCAGCACCTCAGCAAATGCAGAGGCAGGTGCAGTACATTGTGACAAAGAGGTGGCATTGGGTCCACAAAACATGGGTCATGACACAGGCAATGTAAAAAGAAATGATGTATGTGTTAGTATGCCAAGGCTGTGCAGGGCAGCCCACTGACTGGCTGAGCTGCGTTTCAGACATCCCCATATCCACACATTGTAGGGTTTGGACAGGGCACAGTCATCAACACTTGTACAGGTGGGGGGCACACTGACAAGTGACTACAACACTGAGAGATGAGAGTAGTAGCACAGGAAGTGAACACAGTAGTTATGCACTCTGGGAAGTTGTGAGGGGTCATGGATCACATTCTCCACTGGTAAGGTCAGGCTGTCATAATGTGGCATTTATCACTGCCCTCTGAGCTGGCTTGCAGTATCATGGCTTGATGTAGTCTGTGGCAGATGAGTGATATAATTATTGGATGGTAAGCATTAACTCTGACAGGGCATACTGTGTTTGATCCTGAGGAAAGTCATTGCTCATGAAGTGGTAGCACTCTTGATTTAAGGGAGCAAGATGCTATACTGTGACGGAGTCATTGGCATACTTCACTGTGTTAACTTACAGTGTTGGGGCTTGATGCAGTCTATACTAGGAAAAGTGTGGAACTAGAGCTCCATGGGCATCCACACTGACAGAGCATACCATAAGCTGAGACTGATAAGTACCATTGCAAACAAAGTGATCATTAACTACAAGCAGGGATTCCACTCAGGTGGAATAGCAGGATAAAGCCCTGACAATGGCCTAGCCGAGCTGATGGAGCTTCAGGGAGGGATAGGCATTGCTATCTATGGGAGGAGGATAGTCCTGCAAGCATCTTTGACAATGATCCCTGGTGGAGGCTGGGGATGTCATTACTGGGGGGCATGTCCGTTAAGTGGGAATAGGGATGGGCATGGCTGAGCTGCTGCAGAGGTGGGGCAAAACATCATATGCCTCCATTGCTCACCTGCCCTAGACTTACCCACAGGAATCACAGGGGAAGGGGAAAAAAAGAGGGCAGGTCAGAAGGTAATCCCCCCAGCTAGAAGAAGGAGAGTGACTCTCCTCTCCACAAGACATCCTTGTGATCCTTGCTGGCCATGGATCAAATTATGCATTGGACTGGGGTGAACTGAAGTGCCAGTAGACACTATGCAGGACATGGGGCATTGGGACAGGAGTCATAATGACAACAAAGGAAGAAAAAAATGAACTTAAAAAAAACTACAAGTAGGTGTGACAGTATGTGTGTCCATGGGTATCAGGGAAGGGGTATAATTATGTGAACATGTATGTGCAGCCTGATGAGGCATCCAACATGTTGAGGCAGAGAAGCACCACTGCCTATGACTTGGGATGGCAGGCTGTATGCCTACAGGTGACAATAATGTTCTCTTACAAATGGTCTGTAGAATCTGACCTGATAATATCTGTGGCCAATCTCCCTGCGCCAGGATTCTCCCACAGCCATGAAAGTCATGGCTTATAGAGGCAGACTGGATGGTATTTGCAATGTGTCTCACACAGTCAACTAAAAAGGCAACATTTACCATCAACAATCACTGCAGCATTGTCTGGTCCTTATCCTTATACTCCATTTTACTGTGCAATTGTTGCACATCATCCCAAATTCCAAGGACCACTAAGCTTTTCCATACTGCTATGTGTAGCAGCTGATTGTGCCTGGATCACTGACCTGCACAAATGGTGATTAATGCCAAGTGTCTTAGTAATATTAGGAATGGTTCTGGAGACTTGGCAGTGCCTGAACCCCAGTGCATCCATACTTTATGCTGGTATCAGTACCTCAGAGGTGGTGTGCATTTCACATGCTGATTGCACTGTGTACACAGATAGCGTCTGTGATGGATTCTTGTGTTTAAGATGTCCGTTATGTTCTGGTGAAGCTGTACGCCCAATTTGCACCTCTACAGTAGCCTCTGTAATGTTGGATGTGAGTGACTCCTCCTCTTATAATATTGCAGAAAGTGCCATTGTGTCATCAGACCATGTTATTTATATGCTACCATCACTGCCAGCTGCAGGTAACCTGCTGATATCAGATATATGCAATCCTGTTGTGATGGACCCTCTACCTGTAGATCAGTGAAAGCAGGAGCACAGATAACATCACTGAGGGAGGCTGGCGTAATGGTTAAGATATTTACCTTACAGACACAAGGTGCAGAGTTTGATTCTCACATGGGTTGATTGGCTAGGCTTAAAATAGCCCACAAGGGCAGTTAGCCTAGTACTAATCTATAAACTAATTGTCAGGGGCATCAGGTGCTGACTTGTCGGAACATGGGCTAAATTCTTGGCTAGGCTTGTAAGGGTCTCAGGGCGAATAGCCTAGTAACTTCCTGTGATCCTGTTGCCTAACTCACCCCACACATATGCCTCCATAGTCCCCTGTGGCATCCATAGTGCTACATATAGAAATACAGCTATAGCATATGTTGAGAATTGTACTTGCCGTGCAGATTGTTGCAGTTACAATGGCAACTGCAACTGCAGGTTGTTGCAGTTGCAAACCAGGGGTCCCTACAAATATAAATATGCAGGTGGGTCTTGGCCAAGCCTTTCTTTTAAATGCAGTGAAATGCACTATATACTGCAGTTATCATTACTAACCTGCTGCTTCTACAAGTGACACACAAGTGGTTGGCCACAGACCTGCTCTCTAATCCAAGCCACCCTAAGTTATGTGGGCCTGCTTCTCCTGTTCTGTGAGACCAAAAACTCCTCAGACTTAGTATGCCTTACACTGTTAGTGGTCTGCCTCTGTGGTGGACCTTTCTGTCACAATATCACATGCCTTTTCTTTTGTATGGAGTACCATAGCAGTAGCATGACATCAAATCCTTTGCAAAGACCTATTATGGCTATGCACAACATTCATACTGTACACTGGGCCCTACCAAATCTGGTCCAAATACTGCTTGCGTGTGGCACTTTTATGCAGCAGCAACATCATACTATGTGAGCATAAGGCCTGCAGTGACACTTGATTCTCCTTGATGGCACGTTTATCCAGGAGTCGCTTCCCTCAAGTAGTCCTGCACTTGTAGGTAAAACATGTCAGTTAGTGGGCATGCATACTATACTGTGGGTTGCCCAAACCTATGTGCACATCCAGCCCTTTATGCATGTATTTATCAACTACAGTTACTGCTATGCAGAGTTGTTGCTGGCTCTTCTAGTGTCTGTGTCTATTCTCTGATCTGGTGCCTCCGCTTCCCCAGCTCTTCATTTGAAGAAGAAAGAAAAGATCCTCTCTCAAGAGTTTCAAGACAGATTTCCACCCTCTTCTTGCCCTCTCAGCTCTTTAATGGAAGGGTACCATCACTGGTAAATTGATATGATGCAGTGCCGCCTTGAGATAGAGGTTAGGGGAGGAGAGAGAGAGAGAGACACACACACAGGCATGTACTATAAGCTTTTTCTATTACAATTTTCTTCTGCTGTCTTACCTGTTTTGCATGTACATACAGGAGTGAATTCTCTGTTTTCCACTGGCAAGAGATAAGACTGGATGTCACAGAAGGTGAGAGCAACTCTCCTGACAGCAGTATGTATATGATGATTGTACCAGTTCACTGTACAACTGTAACTGTGTTTGTAACCTAGATGTGTAAGTTTTTTTTTTTCTCCATTGTGACATCCTTTTGTGAATCCAGTTGAAGAAGAAAGGAAGGAGTAGTCATGTTCATCCTGGTCTGTAACAACCAATGTCTCTGCGGCTAGATTGTCAATGGTTGCCAGGGTTGCCTGTCAGCAGGGTGATGATGGTTCCCTTACTGGAGGTGACTGTCATCTAGAAGGATCGCTGGCATTTATCAGTAGAAGACAAAGGCTCCTCTTCTGAAACTGGTCTGGAATGGTCTGCAGTAGTCTCCTGGTATCAGTTGTAGAGACTAGAGGTTGCCAAGCTGTGTGGCAACTGGTCACCTGCTTCAATAAAGTGGATCACCTTCTGCTGCAGCTTGTGGCATCACATAACTGCCAAACCACATCTATCAGGCCACCAGGGGAAGAAAAGGCCCATAACATCAGCTACCCATGTGTGTGATGCCCAAGTTTGTATTTAACATCAATGAAAGAGTCAAAATTAATAGCACTGTAGAAGACAGTAATTTCCCTTGTGACAATCAGAATGTTAGAGGTTATACAAAAACTTTCCAATAACCCCTGTATTTCATCAGACTATAGCTAAAGCAGCACCTGTAAAAAAAGCATTATGCCCTAAGCCCAATAAGCTTCTGATTCTCATTTCAGAACACTACATTAAGGAGTTCTATTTTTCATGTTTTTATGTTGTAAATGTATGACATAAAGCGTTTTCTAGTAAAATGAGAATGTATTTTACACACCATAATATGAACTAATACCCCAACATTTGCAGTTATTTCTACAATGTAGCATACATTAAAATAAAAATATGGGACATTGCCTTCCTAATTCCCTTTTTGCAGATAGCTGTCAAGATCTGAAGTTTTTAATTTGTTGCATGATAGATCAGTGTATTTTTAAATCAGAGTATAGAGCAAATCTTTAAGTTGTACTGCAATATGTTATAAATGAGAAATAATAGCTTCAGATATTTTGCTGCGCAGTTTTCATTTGGAACACAAAAGTTTAGTTTCTTCCTCAGCATTTGGACTTCTGAAAGACATTAACTTCTATAGCTTAAAGATGTATACAAACACACGCAAGCTCTGCATTATTCATTTAGGAATACAGAAGAGTAAAACAGCATAGTATCTGGATATGACCACACATCTGATCCCATCAACTCCAAGGACGTGACTTTTTAGGTTCATACGTTCAGGTGTTTATTAGGCTAATGACCACAAGGCCTTTTTAAAGCCTAGCCATGCATCCCAAATCACTGATGATTTCTAGTACCTTTGATAAGTGTAAGTAGGAGATTGGGAGATGAAACATTTGCAAGCAGAGGCCTGGCACCCGGCTGCCTGTGCCCATTATAGCCAGAGATCCCAAATCAGGGCTGAATTTCCTGTCCCCCATCCAATTGTCCAAATTACACTTAAATTGGGTTAGGGAGGACCTCTGCTTCACATGGAGGGGGAGCTTGTTCGAGAGAAGGGGTAGTCACTGGGATGTATACCTATCTTTATGGAAAATGCTGTTTATATCACAGGCAAGATTTAAGTCTTTAGAACAGGTAATCCTGGTGCTGTTTGTTTTAAGCATTTTAAGCTAATGTTGAAACTTGTGTGCCTACCAGTGGAAATTTTCATTTGAGACTGTTTTTGCAGTTTACCCTTGTGAAGGCTCCTTTATGATACCTCAAGTCAGGGGTGGCTCGTCCTATTGGACTGCCAGACTGCAGCCCTCCCACCTAGAAAACAAACAAAAAAAAATCTGCAAAACAAAAGAACAATTCACGAGTCCCGTCCCCCTATGGATGCGTGGACAACTCAGACTGCCTTTATCAGCAGTCCGGATATGGAGAAAGAGGTACCCAGCAATCATTGCTGTGAGATACCTGGAATCTGTGCGGTGACGACCACACAGAACAGAGGAGCTCCGGACTGCTTCAGCCACAGTCAGAACCAATGAGGAAGACTGAGCTGCTCTCGTGGGACCATTAGCGCACGGGCTTCATGGACAAAGGCTTCAGGTAGGTGTTTTGGATTGTGGGCTTGCTTCGGATTACCGGGTAGGTGAAGGTTTTATATTGCTTTGGGCTTTTATACAGCAGAACAGTGTGTGTGTGTGTGTGTGTAAAATGCCCCAGTTACTATATACTGGTGGCAAATGGTGGTGGGTAGAGATACTCAGGCTTGAACCCTGTACCTTGTATGCAGGTGTTAAGGACCTGAATTCCCTACCCACCACCATTTGTAAAAAAAAAATTACAGATTTTTGCCTCATATTTGATCTGATCTGTTCCTCATAATATCTGTGGTTTCTAAATGCTGCAACGCTTGATATTTGATGGTGCAGTGGTAGCATTGTTGCCTCACAGCTGCATTTTCTCAGGTTTGATTCTTGGCTGGGGTGCCTTCTGTGTGTGGTCTGCATCTTCTCCCTGTGTTTGTGTGGGTTTGCTTTTGTATCCTCCTATGTTACAAAGACATGTCTGCATTATTTCTTCCTGGGCCTCTGCTGAAAATAGTTTTTTTTTGTTCCAAGTCAGATTGTCCTAATTAACAAATGCTAAATAAAATTGACAGGCATTTGAATTTCAGACTTCAGGTTTCTGAATGTTTAATTCCTTACATATTTGATGGTGCAGTGGTAGCATTGTTGCCTCACAGCTATAGGTTTTTCTGGTTTGATTCTTGGCTGGGGTGCCTTCTATGTGGAGTCTACATCTCATCCCTGTGTTTGTGTGGATTTGCTCTGGTGTCGTGCCATTTTACAAAGACATGTGACTGCAGTATTTTTCCCTGGGCCTCTGCTGAAAATTGTTTTTGTTCCGTCAGAAGTAAAATTGACAGGCATTTGAATTTCAGACTTCATATTCTTCAGAAAATACATAGTAATACAACCTTTTATTCTAGCAATTTTCTAAGTTTATAAGATGAATATTTGAAATCTGTCCTTATGTTTGGGACTGTATTACCCCATTATTGGCTTTGTCCAGGTTTTTTGTGCTAAGGTTGACAGCTATGGCAAGAACTGAATTCACTGAATATGTTTGAGGGCTGTATTCCCTCATTACTGGGTTTGTCCAGGTGTTTTGTGCTAAGAGGTTGACAGCTACGGTGAGAACTGAATTCATTAAATGATAGCCATTTAAGTTTCAGTCTTCCTCTCTTTCACAAAGCAGCTGATTTGGCGTAGTGGTATGTTGCTCTGACTGTTTTGCACAGGGACCTTGGCAGTAAAATGTATGGTGGTAACACAGCATTTTTCTTTCACAAAGCAGGTGATTTGGCATAGTGGTATGTTGCTCTGACTGTTTTGCACAGGGACATTGGTAGTAAAATGTATGGTGGTAACACAGCATTTTTCTTTCACAAAGCAGCTGATTTGGCATAGAAGTATGTTGCTCTGACTCTTTTGCACAGGGACCTTGGCAGTAAAATGTATGGTGGTAACACAGCATTTTATTCTAGCAACTTTCCAAGATTATACAAACAATGTTTAATGTGTCCCCGGTTTTTGGCCTTTTGATGCCCCCCCCCAATACATTTGGCTTTTTCCAGATTTCTTGTGCTGCGAAGTTGAGATGCAGTTGAGTATTGAGTAGATTTTACAAGGAGCTGAGAGCTGCAGGGGAAGAGAAGTTTAGTGCTGCTTATGCTAAGTCAGCTTGCATTGTTAATAGCACAACAGGTTGTGTACTTGCGTTTGATGCAGAAGGTTGTTGGTTCTACTCCCACAAGGGGTGAATGCTGCTGTACTGAAAAAGTTAAGATACTAACTATAAGCCTGTTATCAGTTTGCCATCCATTTCCTATTGCAATATTACTAGCTTATCATTTTTAATGTAATATAGGCAATTTATTCCTCAGGGGCATCAGACACTTTATTTTTTGATGAAACCATGAAATATAAAGGTGTTTGCTAGCAGCAACCTCTTCATTAGTTACAGATTTATTTAATGTGGAATTATTTAGATGACCTTTTTTACTTCTTCAGAGATTGTGCATGTTTACTGATAATGATGGACTGTAGAAATGTGCATATTTACTGATAATGGTGGACTGTAGAATTGTGCATATTTACTGATAATGGTGGACTGTAGAAGTTTTATGATGGAAATGTTCTGAACTGGGCATTATGGGTGCATGTGTTTTGTTTCATTGTTTACTGGAAAAATGTTCAAAACAATAGGAAGGTGTATCAAAGAGCACATGTATGCTTCATATGCAAGGGGCCTATGATTTGAAAACAGCCCAGAATTAATCTTTATCTGCCACTGGTAAAATGTATTTTCTTTGAATGTGGGTTTCAGTGCTGTTTCAATGAATGTGAGTTTCAAGGGCAGAAAAGTTTTAATGCTAAGTTTGTTTAGCAGATGTCTTAGTGTTTGTGCTGTAAAATGCAAAATAAAACTTTCAAATGAAGTCCAAATCATCATAGAAGTAAACCAGTATGCACATTAGTGTTTATGGTAAATGGAGTGAAATAGCCAAGTAATGGATCATTGGAATGGCTGCAGGGGAGGCTCCATTCGACCATGATTTTGTGAGGGGGAAGAGCGGCAAACTTAAAGACAGCCCCAGCTGAACTATACCTCCCAACTGTCCAGATTTTCAAAGAATGAATAGATTTTTATTTCTTATTTTTGGTTTGTTCCTCATAAAATTTGTGGTTTTCTAGCAAATCATTTAGGAATTAAGTCACTAAATAATGACACACTGAGTTTCAGACTTCATAACCTTCGGAAAAATGCATGCTAAAGTAAGACCTGTTCTATCAACTGTCTCAGTTTATACAAGAGCAATTTTAGTACTGTTTATATGTTCCCCCAATATATTTGGCCTTGTCCAGATTTATTGCATTAACAGGTTGAGAGGTACATGCAAATAAGTTGCTTTATAGAATTAGGCATAGCCAAACCTCTCAACTGTCCCTGATTTTGGCTCAAAATGTTGCTCTTCCCCCTAATAATCCCTCCGCAAAATAGCAATTTTGAAAGAAAACATGGAGGGTTTACAATTAAGAAATAACTGTAATAATCAGAGTTATAGATTACTTTTATTTCAGAAATGCATGTAGATTCTTTTATTTTGTCAGCTGCTCAAGTTATCAGTACTAATATTAAAGTGTCCCTTCTTTGACAGGTTCCCAGCTGTATTGTGTAGCTATTTTATATTTTTACATCACATTTTTGGTCCATTTTTCATAAAATTGTATTTTTTTTTGGAAAATTAGTGACAAATCATTAAAGACTGAAGTTAGAAAATAATGACAGACATTTGAGTTTCAGATTTCATACCATTCAGAAAATTCATACTAATGCAAGACCTATTCTATTATCTTTCTAAGTTTATAAGAGCAATATTTTAAAAATTGTCCTTGTTTTTGGGCCTTTGTCCCACTTCTTTGTATGGCTTTGTCCAGATTTCTTGCTCTGAGGTTGAGAGGTATGACTAATGTGTCAGGGCCATCACAGTCAGCCAGAGACATTTCAAATTGTGACATACTTGTTGCACCCCACTCCCCCCATGTAGTGACTCTGGATGTGTCGAAGCAAGGCAAGGAGTAGTTATACAGTGTAAATGTGCAGAGTATCCCCCCCCCCATCCAAGGTAGACACAAGTACTAGAGTGGCTTTTCACCTGTCCTTGATTTTTGCAGAATGGTCTGGTTTCTGTCATATTTTTTGTACTGTTGATTTACGCTTATTACTCAAAGTGCCTGTTGCTCTGTGTTTAAGTAGCAATACTTTAATGACCATCAGGTAAGCTTGGCTGAGATTGTAAGATGCAAGTAAGCTTTAATAAGCATACTGTTAAAGAATTGCCAACATTGAAAGCCTTTCTGTTGTTTCCATGTAGAGAATACTTAACTAGATAATGTATAAGCCTTGGGTATTGAAATGCATATGACAGTATTTGTAATAAAGGACATGATTACATTATTTTAAGAAGCTCATTACACTTGGAGACTTCCAGTCATCTCTGCAGGCTTTACCCGTAAACTAAACAGAGTGCCAATAGTGTGGTCCATAACCTGTACAGAAATTCTTTTAAGCAATGTATCTTGAGCTTATTTCTTGTTTGCTTTTCATTTTTTGCTTTGATCATGTTTTCCCCATGAAACAAGTAGATAGTTGTCAGGCAGCAGGTCTTTTTTTGGATAAGAAACATTTTTACAAGTGGGGGCATCAGAGATTTCTACTTTCAGCATGTTATTTGGTACTTTAATAAAGCTGAATATAAATTATAATTAGAACTGCAGTGCAAGAAGTGGTTTGAGTTGAGTGCTGCTTGTTTTTCTTATACTTGATTTTGACTGGCATTCCATTAATGTATTTAAAAAGTAATTTATTTTTTCATGCCTCACAACCTTTTTGTTTCCATCTAGATATTAAGTAAGCTGTCATGCAGCCAATGCATTGAAATATTTTTATTCTTCTACACTTCATTTTGTCTTGATTGGACTCTCATAATGACGATTTGGCACCCAGGGCAGTGTATTTAGTTAGGTTTTGTGGTTTTGAGCATAGCTCCTCCCCTTTCTAGTTGTCCACGCCCCTTCCCATTGACCCCACCCATTCAGCTGTATCCTGCAGCCCCCCTTTGATTTGAAGTCACCAGCCACCACTGCCTCAAGTTACAAAATTCCAAGGAACCAAAATGACAAACACAAATGCCTGAAATACCAAAAGGCAAAATCATCAATTGTAATCAGTTCTGAAGCAGCATTGCATCCTCAGTGGTAGTAGCAAGCTTCTGTATGCATGTGTGCATGAGTGCATGTGTGCATGCGTGCATGCTTGCATGTATGCATGTGTGTATGTATGCATGTATGCATGTGTGCATGTATGCACGTGTGCATGTGTGTGTCTATAAACACACCAACTCCATGGCTGCCCAAACATGAAGAAGGAAGAAAAGGAAGTAATTACCCAAAGCACGGGACTGCCTGCTGATGCACATGAAGACATCATACTATCAGTGGTTTCCTTAGCATTATGTTCCTCAGCAGCATGAGACACAGCTACCTGTAGATATACCCTTGGGAGGGAAGGGGAACTTGCAATGTTCTGAATGATTCTTTAATGTTAACTTGCTAGCACTTCCAGTTCATATTGGCTATTGGCTTGTTTTTTTTTTTTGTTGCATTGCACAGCTTTGCACTTGTTTGCGCCAAGCTGCACTATGTTACACAGTTTTGCTGCCAATATATTGGATTTCACCACCTATATGATCCTTCCCACACTATGGAAGTGATATTTTAATCCCTTTATGCTAACATTGAGACTCATGTTGTCTGATAGTTATATTTTATTTTTCATGGCTTAGTCTATTGATAGAAGTTGAATTTGCAGTGTTATGAAGGTTTATTTGACATTAGCTCATTACCACTCTGCACTCCCAGCTTTTATTTGCTATTTGTTTGTTTTTGCCTGCTAAGTTTTCTGCTTTGCTGGACAGCTTTGAAGAAATTTTTGCACCATGAAGTACATAGTACATAACTATTGTAGACCACACTATGCAGTAGCATGAAGTACATAGTACATAACTATTGTAGACCACACTATGCAGTAGCATGAAGTACATAGTACATAACTATTGTAGACCACACTATGCAGTAGCATGAAGTACATAGTACATAACTATTGTAGACCACACTACACAGTAGCATGAAGTACATAGTACATAACTATTGTAGACCACACTACGCAGTAGCATGAAGTACATAGTACATAACTATTGTAGACCACACTACGCGGTAGCATGAAGTACATAGTACATAACTATTGTAGACCACACTACGCAGTAGCATGAAGTACATAGTACATAACTATTGTAGACCACACTACGCAGTAGCATGAAGTACATAGTACATAACTATTGTAGACCACACTACGCAGTAGCATGAAGTACATAGTACATAACTATTGTAGACCACACTATGCAGTAGCATGAAGTACATAGTACATAACTATTGTAGACCACACTACGCAGTAGCATGAAGTACATAGTACATAACTATTGTAGACCACACTACGCAGTAGCATGAAGTACATAGTACATAACTATTGTAGACCACACTATGCAGTAGCCAGTGGGCTCTTGTTCTCTTCATCCTACTCCAAGTGACCTGCAGTCTAGTTCCTTAGCAGCTCCATGACACACAGCTGCTTACAAGTGGGCACAAATAAGTGGTTTTCCTGCACTTGCCATTAATTATTAGCATAATACTTACCTATGAGCTATGAACTTATCAATGTGTATAGTGTCTGACTCTGCCTTTTCATACAGTATGCATACTGTCTGACTCTGCCTTATCAGACAGTGTTTATAGTGTCTGACTCTGCCTTATCATATTGTATACATGCTGTAGGACTCTGCCTTATCATATGGTGTTGATAGTGTGTGATTCTTCTGTATCATACTGAGGGTATAATGTCTGATTTTGCCTTGTATTATGTGTATACTGTTTAGTTTAGCATTCTGCTTCAGCAGTTGCATTTATTTACCAGAATGGTCTGATGAGGTAAACAAGCTACTCCTTTTCAGTGGAGACCCAGGAAGAAAAGCTCTACACTAAAATGAGTAAACAGTAAAACAATAGTTGATGCATTTTAGGCAATGCTCATAAATACATTATAGATCAATATATGGTAGTCACAGTACGGTAAAGATTTTTACTCCTGGTATGTAAATAGTACACAGCAGAATTAAAATGTTGTACAGTGTTACATTTGAGGACAAACAATGAAAACATATTATTTTTAATTGATATATAATGCAAATTGTTACAAAGCTTTATGACAGACAAAAACTGTAAATTGTTTGGCTGACAATAAGCATAGGAGGTTCTTTAAAGTATGAAGAGCAGCAGACCAGATTGCATTTATATCAGGAGTGAGTCATTTAGTGAGAAGAACGGCTATCCAGAGAGAAGGGAGGACAAGGAAAGAGGCTGAGAGACAGGCAACATTTAGGTTATTCCAGGAAAAGTGCAAGAGTATAACCAAGTAGTTTTAGGTGATCCTTTAAGTGTGGTTTGAAAGACTTACTGTTTTCTAATATTCTGAAAGAGAAAGGTATGTAATTCCAGGTTTCAGAGAATGGGAGTCTCTGACAGTGTTGTTTGATTTAGTAACAGCAATATTTTGCCAGTAGATCATAGTGATCTTTTGGGGATGTAGAATTGGAAGCCAAAAAAAAAAAAAAGAGAGAAGGAAACCTGTATGACCCATATGATGGAAGCTGGAGGACAGAATTAACAGTCCTCAAATGCAGACCACACTAGCAAGGCTCAAAAACAAAATGAAAATAAAATCCCTGAACGCTCAAAGGCAGTATAGGGGTTAACTCTGTCTGATTACAGCCTGAAGTTGCCCTTGGTTGGATGATATTAAAAATTGACCCTTCGTTGGTTTGACTGATCTGATACATGAGGCAATCTAATACATTTATATTTTCTGAGACTGTGGATGGAAGACCTTTATTAGTGAGTACAAGGTCTCAGATATCTATTTTAGGAAAAACTCTTTGGATGCCATCTTTTCTTTTCTTTTCCTAATAAAATTTATGACCAAAAAGAAAAAAGGCATCCAAAGAGTTTTTCCTAACTTAGATATCTGAGACCTTGTACTCACTAATAAAGATCTTCCATCCAAAGTCTCAGAGACTATAAAACCATTGGAACACCTCATCCCTCACAGCAATCAAACCAACAAAGGGTCAGTTGTTAATATTGTCATATCAGGGGTGACATAAGGCTGGCATCAGACAGAATTAACTACTACTGGGTGGAAGAACTGGAGAATGTTGTTTAAACTTGGGCATTTGTCTTGGTCATATATGAGCTAATGTGTTATGACAAGCGGTGATCAGGTTAAATAGTGCCTTAATTTGCTTTTGTGCAAGGCAATGATGTGTCCTATAGTGACGGTTGGCAGCAAATTTGCAATTTTATTATAGCATTGGTCATTTTATTTATTTATTTAACATTTGTTTACCGGGAAAGTCTGACTTGGAACGAGTCAATTTTCAGCGGAGGCCCAGGGTGAAATGCTCAAGACGCATGTCTTTGTAATGTGGGAGGAAACTGGAGCACCCGG
Organism: Protopterus annectens; assembly: GCF_019279795.1. Taxonomy (NCBI): domain Eukaryota; kingdom Metazoa; phylum Chordata; order Ceratodontiformes; family Protopteridae; genus Protopterus; species Protopterus annectens. The sequence goes on along the minus strand of NC_056739.1, from coordinate 881,486,828 downwards.
AGGAAACACACATGAATGCAGGGAGGACATGCAGACTCTGCACAGAAGTTACCCCAGCCAGAAATCGAATTGAAGAACCTCTTGCTGTGAGGTGACAATGCTAACCGCTGCACCACTGCACTGTCCAAGCACCACTGTGCCATCCAATTAAGAAAAGTTGGTTGGATTGTAAATTGAGTATGGGGGCTTTGTATAGGTCAGTAGGGATGAGAAGAAATGAGGCAATGTTTATCTTAGCCTGCTGTGTTAGGTATGGTTTGGATCTTTAGAGGACTCCCAATTTTTGATGGGCTTTCTTTATAGCCTGTTTTATCTGGTGGTCAAATTTTAGGTTTTCATCAATGGTAGCCCCTAGTAGCTTGGCATGGGTTACCATTTCTATCTTTATGTTGTTTGATGACAGAATTGAGAAGGAATTTATTTTTGGTTGAATAGTTGTTTAGGATAAATATGTTAAGTATGGATTTTGGGGGGGGGGGGTTTAGAAGGGACTGTGAGACAGTTAGCCAAGTCGCAATCTGTAAGACAACTTCTTGGCTGCACTGTTGTAGCTTAACCATGTTTTTGGCAGAGCAGATGATTGTGGAATTGTCTGCATTTTGGATGATGGTTGCTTGCTTGTTTGCTTAATGCAGGTCATTAATGAATATACTAAAAAGTAATGGACCTAATACAGAGCCTTGAGAGACCCCCACAGTTACTGGGAAAAGGAAGAGATGCTGTTTTGTCACATCACAGCTTGTTGTCTGTTTAAACCAGGGTCGTGAGAGTTTATCAAAGCCAAGACGGTAACTTAAACCAGGGTAGTGAGAGTTTATCAAAGCCAAGATGGTAACTTAAACCAGGGTAGTGAGAATTTATCAAAGCCAAGACGGTAACTTAAACCAGGGTAGTGAGAGTTTATCAAAGCCAAGACGGTAACTTAAACCAGGGTAGCGAAAGTTTATCAAAGCCAAGAGAAGACATCTTGCGTAGTAGTTTTTGGTGTGACACAGTGCTGAAGGCTTTAGATGATCAAGGAATCTTTAAAAGACAAGGCGGTTGTTCTTTTTGTTTGATTTACTGCTGCAACAAAGCGTAGCGATGTGGATGGAAACCATGCTGTATAGGGGAAAGTAGTGCATTTTTGGTAATGTAGCTAAGAACTTGGGATTAAATACACTTTTCAAGTATTTTAAACAGGGGAGACAGGATGTTTATAGCTCTGAAACTGGACAGGTCAGTGGAGATTCCACCCTTGTGTAGGAGAAGCATATAGAATTTTTCAACAGAGTGGGGATATAACTTTCCTTGATAAACCAGCTTATTAAGCTAGACACAAGGTATTCCAGTGCATCTGCAACTATTTTGATGTATTCAGCTGGTAAGTTGTCTGGGACAAAGGTGGTGGGTTTCAAAGTTTTAAGGATTTTTCTGATAGTGGAGGATGGCATGGGTTGATGTTTTAGAGCTTGGGAATGAAGTGTGGAGTCTGGAGGATTTTACTAGTTGTTGCAGATTGTGGGTTTAAGAATGAAGCAACATCATTTACTTAATATGAGTTAAACCGGTTAGCAATAGGGTCTCCTGGTTCATCTATTTTGAGGCTAGGGTGGGTCATTGGGCTGGATGTAGGAGTCTGTTGATGGTAGACCAGAATATCTTAGGGTTCTTCTGATTTGCTGTGTGTAATTCTGCATAGTAGCCTTTTTTTGGAGTCTGGGATTTTTGTTGTAGTAGTATTTCTAAGTTGTTTGTATTTTTTGATGGCATCAGTACTGGATTTCTTCTGGGTTCTGCATGCCCTATCCTTGTTTTTTACGAGTGATTTGCTTTCCTTTGTTAGCCAGGGAGCTAGGTTTGGTTTTATTTTTTGATCCTTATGGGGACAGCCTCATTTAGTATTTTTAGAAATGTTGTATTAAAAAGTGCTACTGTTTCATCTATGTTGATTGTGTTTATCACTCCTCAGTTTATTAACTTTCAGTTTGCATTTGGTGAAGGTGGACAGATTGTGAGTAAGGCTATAGTGATGTTGTTTTTGGTTATGAAAGTGCTCTGTCATTGCAAGAGTAGGCATGTGGTCACTAAGGGTGCTGGGAATAGTATTAGCATAGTTTATTTTATCTGGTTTATTTGTTAGGATCCAGTTTAAGATGGAAATCCTGTCAGTGGATTTGTTGCATCTGGTAGGAGTAGAGATGAGTTGGAGAAACCATATACGTTTATGGTGGCACTTGTAGGGTTTTTCATATCATTATCTATGGTTTGCCAATCAATATTCACGTGTCCTAATATTATGGTTTCTTCAGACATATTGGTTGATGTCCAAGAAAGAAATTCTTCAACAGTATTTATGCTGTTACTGGGGGATATGTAAACACTTATTATGCAGATATACTTGTGGGTGTTGATTTTGAGAGAGAATATAAGTATGTCTGCATTATGGCATGGAAGAGGGTTTAGTGGGTGTAGGGAGATACTTATGTTATTTTAATAGATGATGGATATCTCGCCTCTTTTTTTATGAGTCCTGTCTTAAAATGTTGCATCCAGGTGGAAAGATTTCATTATCCTTTATATCTTGTGTGAGCCAGGATTTAGTGATATCTACTATGTCTGGATTGTAATATGCTATCCAAGCATGTAATTCTAGCAGTTTGTTAGGAATCCTTCTGAGGTTACTTGAACAGAGGTGAAGGCCGGAGAGCTGTTTTAGCAGTGGTTGTTGAACAGGTTTATTTTGAAGTTTAGTGGAATTTCTGTGTTTAGAATAGTTGTTTGGGCCTGGATTAGGGTAGATACAGCCACAATATTTTAGATACAATCAAAAGAAGGTATAGGAGGAGGGAAGCTTGTATTTTAGCTTGGCTTGATGCCTAGTTAGTTTAAGGAGGAATTGCAGTACAGGTAGCCATTCTTATAAAGGCTGACATTTGATGTATTGTAGTGGAAGAGCGTTATAGTGGGTGGTAACTGGGAATGAGGGAGCAATGTAGTATCTACTGAGATAGCTGTTGAGTAGGGGTGTTGGTAGGTTGTAAGTTGGGTTAAATACATGAGAGGAAGAAGTATGAGCAAATGAGGAAACAGCATATGTGAGAAGACTGTTGAACGTGAGGAATAAGAGAGCATAGTTAAAGTTAGTCTTTGTATGCAGCTAATGAATAATAGATTAGCAACAGAATGGGGATGTATGGGTAATCTGTTGTCTAGAGTGGCAAATTAAGTAGAAGGGTAAAAGGAGTATAAAATAGTAGAAAGAGATATGGCAAGTCTAAGACTGCATGGAAAGCAAGCTGGCAGAAAATGTATAGGTGGATGTAAGATGAGATGGGAGTGCTATATTTGGGAAGGGTCTTAGTGTGGAGTTGGTTTACTGAGCTTTGGAAAGAGTATGGAGTAATGAGATTGGTTGCTGGATGGTACTGGTTGGAGAAGTGGAGGTGATAAATGTAGCATAGGAGGAGATGGTGGAAATTGAGGGTAGGGCAGGGGACCTAAGTGAGGCCCAGCATTAGCAAGAATGAATGGAGTTGGTGGTTTTCATGGAGCAGGTTTCCCCTTCCCTTAGACAGTAGCCTGACAAAAACAATCAATGGAACCCAGTTGGAAGGACAGAGTACCAATGGAGCTGCTGTGGTCCACATAAGAGAGCAGTAATCAGTAATAAGTAATAGTAGAGGATAACATTCTGTGTTTTTAACTGGCAAAGTATTTATAAATAATGTACCTAAAACATAGCTCTCAGACAATTATTCCAGCTGTGAAGTTCAGTGTTATATAAATTATACAGATATTTACTGGAGGGAAAACTTGTACAGAAAAATAATAATAAAAGCCTACTTTTGTTTTTTTTTAACTTAAAGAGGGGGACGAGTGCACTAAGTGGATGGTGACTCAGGAGCAAATACTGCTTCAGAGCTGAAAGTGGTTTAACAAATGTCTGGAGGCAAAGGAGAAAGAAACAAAGAAGAAAGACTAAGAGTGACTTCCTTGAAGGTTTGTAGTGCCATTGCAGAAAGACAGGAAGCGGCAACTAATGGGAGTAGAAAGTCTACATAAATGTGGAGAGGGGGCTGTGCATGTGTGCGTATATAGAAAGTAATCGGTTAACTACTACAGGAAGTGCTGATAAATATCACTGGAGTCAACTGTGATTAAGAAACATGCAAATTAGGCAGTAATTACGTCTTTCTTCACTGTGGCTATTGGTCTCTGAATCACAAATCTCTGCATTGCAGAAACAGGGCCTTTTTACAATGGTCCTTATGGCCCACAGTGAGGATCCTTGTGAATTCTTGGAATTGTGCATTAAATTAGTGGCGCTATTCTGTGGTGAATATTGGAGGAAAGTGCTAAATTAATTGTTATTTCAGTTGTTGTTTTCATAGTGGTGTTTTTTTTTTCACCTTAGTCTGGCATACTGTCATTGCTAGGTGCTTGGAAACCAACATATTGTGAATCAAATTTTAGTCTCTTTGTAGTTTCATCAAATGTGGAAGCCATTTCCTCCAAACATAATACTTGACATTAAGCAGCAAGCCTACTGCTAAACAGTCTACTAGGGAATATTATAGTTTATTTAAATAGCTTTGCTTTTATATATTAAAGGTTTGTATACCTCTGGACTCTTCAGCTGAAGAAATGTTGATAAAGCCTAAAATAAAAGGGGAACAAAGGCTCAAAAATAAGAGCAGATTTTAATTATTGCTCTTATAAAATTACAGACTTGCTTAAAATAAAAGGATTTGTGTTAGCATGAATTTTCTGAAGGAAATAAAACTCTAAAGCTCAAATGTATGTCATTATTTACTAACTTCTGTCTCCAATGACTGGCAACAAACCAAACGTTTTAAGAGTAAGGGACCAAAAAATAAAGTGAACCTGGATTTTTTAAAGTGTTATATTTTGGATGTAAAATGGTTCCTCCATCAACATTACCATATACTACAGCAAGTTTGAAACATTAGGCAAAGGAACTATTTTACATCAAAAATATATTTAAAAAATGTAGTACTTAAAAAAACAAGTAAGTAAAACAACAATTTTACAGAGAGACCATTCTCTAAGTGCAATAATGCCCTCCAGGGTGTGTGTTAATGTGTAATTAACACCCTTCCAGGGGTGTAGAGGCCCTCCGCCTGTGGCGTCAGGCCTCATAACACCTCTGGGCAGGCATTAATTACACATTAACACACACCCTGTCTGGCATTATTGCTTGCATAAGTCTTGGGTCACCAGTGTGACTCATATATCCCATTTCCAGTCATGTCACAAGTTAAGTTAAGTACTTAAACACTTCATCTAAGAAAAGCTTGTGTACATTACAAATATCAGCCAAATGATCAATCCTTTCCTTATGTGTTATGATCCTAAATGTTTAACAGGAAGATGAAATGCATCAACAGTAAGAGAGCTCTGCAAATTGAGGAAAAAAAAAAAAAAAAAAACGGTTCATGCCATCACTTTAAAACCTTCCAAGCATGGAAGGTACACAATTTTCGTTCAACTCCTCTATAGGTGAACAAAGTGAAATTCTCAAAGTATCAGTTGCCTGATGAAAAGATTGCTAAGGAACATAATGTTAGTCCCTGTTTTCCATAGGAAATCATTGCTGATGCAATTTGTAAGTGCACTCCATCAAAGATTTTTTTCTAATAGATTTCTCCCTCTTCTTGAAATTAGTAAAGCCATGGGTTTGGTGTGTCAGAGGGTGTGGGGGGGGGGGGGTTGCTCCCACAGTATGGGACACAGGGGAACTAGTCCCCCCCAAGCAAAAATGTTTAAAGTTAACTTTTTTTACCCTTCTGTATTATAGGTTTTATTTTTTGGCATTTCCAATGCCCTGGGTAGTTTAGTTCTACAATTCAAAGCACAATCTCTTAATTTCCTTGTTAAGCACATTACAAGTATGAATCATTTCCACTGATACTAAAATGAAACTTAAAAAGGGAATGGAAGGAAAATTTGTTTAGTGCTTCGTTATTCACGGGTGGGAAAGTTTGCGTACAGATAGTTGCATTTTTGTAGTACCTTACGTGTTTTTTTTTTTTACTTTTATGTTTGATTTCAGAATTGCGACTGTATTTTCAACAGCTCAGGACTGAACAGCGGAAATGTGGGGGTATGGCTTTTCTTTGAACTACAGTAGTCAGAAGATCTTTGTTTACAACTCCTTTCCTGGAAGAAAATCTTCATTTTAGAATATTGTTTATTACAAACGTTTTGGGAGTTATTTTGGATCAATGCATACTTCAGGGTTTTTGTTCCATGGTCTTCAGGATTGAAAGGCCACTCTGATCGACCCGCAAGTTTCGTGATGAATGCGATTTTTCATTGTTTTATTGTGTTTACTGGTACTACTTCAACTGTAACACAGGTAGTTAAATAGGAAATTGCCTTTATTTAAAACACAGTCCTTTATAACCAATTAAGGTAGTTTGGTGGATTTGAAAAAGCTACTGATGTGTGCTCTATTGTAATTATGCATAACGGACTTCATAGTTGTTGAGTATTTGTACCTGCGGCCACTGGCTTACCTGCACTTGTGTGTTATTTACTAAAAGGAGTATGCTTTTACGTACAATGTGAAATAATTGCTGCTGCAGTGTATTCCAGTAAGAAACATTAGAATAGCTGACGTTGTTATTGATACTCTGTTATATTATTGTTAACTTTCAAATATGTAAGGGGAGCAGAGGAAGTCGAGAACAGTGATGAATCAGGACTGTTGATGTTGTAGATATTTGGTTTTAGTTTGTAACTTTCAGACATTTGTAAGAAATGGAGCAGAGGAAGCAGAGCAGTGATGAAGTAGGACTGCATGCGTTTATTAACGTATTCTGCAAGACGATTGCTTTACAAAGAGGGTGCAATCTTTCTGCATTCGTTTTGCTCGCCTGTGCACTAGGCAGTCTGTCTGCTTGTGCATCTTTCTAAGACAGTTGTGTGTACTCAACCTGTAAATGATTCATCTCCCAGGCCCATGCTTACACTTACAAAGGATATCAGAACTTGTCAGAGATTTGGGATGCATGGCTAGGCTTAAAAAGGCCCTCATGGTCATTAGCCTAGTAAACACCTGTGAACCTGTGAGTGTGTGTCTGAAAGGACTTGATATTTTGTAAGGAGAATTTGCTTCTGTATGTCACCAGTATTAATATTAAGGTATGAAAATCAGTAAGTTATGTTATGTACTATAAGTAAAGCCAACATTCAACACATCCTATCTGTGTCACTTCTGCAAAGAAGCTGGAGTTGAGGAAAGAGTTCAACTTGGTATTGTGACATTTTAATTTGCTGAAAATATCTTCCTTACAGAAGTTTGTGATAGCTTTAAAATTGTTTATAACTCAGGTTCAGAGTAAGTAATCACATCCATCTAAGCTGAGACGTGAAACATCCTTAACAATCACTGCAAGTAACATCATCAAATACCAAAAAAACAAAAAAAACAAACAAAAAAAAAAACAACATTTTGCAGGTAAGCAGGCTCCTAGCAGCTACAATAAGCAGGGTTTGTGACCACATCTACTCCTCTCAACCTCTTAGCACAAGAAATCTGGACAAAGTCTAAAATAATGGGGGGGGGGGGTTGAAAGCCCAAAAAATAGGGACAGATTAAATATTGTGCTTAGAAATGTATACAGTTTTGTGTTAACATGCATTTTCCGAAGGACATGAAGTCTAAAACTCAAAATTCTTTCATTATTTAGTGACTTCAGTCTTCAGGGATTTGTCAAAAAAAAAATACAAACTTTATGAGGGACAGACCAAAAATATGAGGAAAAATCTGGACGTTTGAGAGGTATGCCAATCTCTCTTTCTCACTCTCTGTCTATATATACATTGTGTGTGTGTGTGTGTGTGTGTGTGTGTGTGTGTGTGTGTGTGTGTGTGTGTGTGTGTGTGTGTGTGTGTGTGTGTGTGTGTATACTCCATGGTTGCACAAATTGAATGAAAAATGAGTTAGTCGGAAAAAAAAATAAAATTCACCTCTGCCCTTTTCTCTGACTCCTATAACTTAAAAACAAAGCACAGCATCTGTGGCAAACTAGGTTCCAGTGTACTGAAATGGCAACATCAACATGCTCTCTTTTGTCTGCAGTGTTTTGTAATTCAGTAACATGCCACATAATCAACTGTAGTGTTCCCAATAAATTTAATAACTGTTCCAAACAGAACAGTTTGCTCTGAAGTCACTTTCCAAAGCTGTCCAAGGGTATGCATGAGGTATAATCTCATATCATTTTAGAAATAGCATTGTACAAGATTACATTGTTGTTGACAGTGCTTGACTTTATAGCCTATACCACCACTACTGCCCAAACACAGAGAACCCTAGACTTTGTCAATAAAATGCCCTGGAACAATTAGCTCGAGTACCCACTGGGGGGATAACATCTTGGATCTTGTCCTTAATAATATGGGAGCATCTTGCACTGTCCCTTGCATATCTTCATAACTTGTTAGGTCTGACCATAAAGCAGTCTTCTTCAAAATAAAACTGAAACCAGAAATCCCTTCCACCCAAGATACCTTTAGAAATTTCGTTAAGACAAACTATCTACTCCTAAGTAAAACATTTGCAAGCTTCAGATCCCCACCAAAACCAATCAACTCCACTTAATATGCAAAAATATACACTACCACATTATACCAGCATGTAAATAGCTGCTTAGGTGCAGCTGTACCCCACAGGAACAAGTGCAGGACGAACCCAAAAAACAAATTCACATGGTGGAACCATAATATCAGCATAAGTAGAGTAACTCCAGAATGTTAGAGCCCTTATCACTGAAATAAACAAACAACTCAGGACCGTAATAAAATCCACCAAAGCAAAGTTTGAGGCTGAAATAGCTACCAAGGCCAAAGAGAATCAGAAGGCATTTTTTAATTATGTTTGTAATCTCAAAAGCATAGTGCAGCAGTGTGCTGAACTGATTGTGAACAATGTTACCTACATTATGGCTAAAGATTTAGAGAGCCTACTGGTCAGTAAATTTAGCTCTCTCTTCCATTTGTCCCTCAAGATATACCGGAAACTGTCTTGCCTCCAACTATCACACGAGACCAAGTACTAAAAACGCTATCAAAAGCTAAAAATACTGTATTGTTGGGTGCTGACATTATCCCTGTATGCATCTTAAATAGCATGAAGCACTATTTAGTCACATCCCTAACAACACTGTTCAATCTCAGCCTCCATACAGGTTTTGTATCAAGCCAATGGAGAACAGCTACAGCCACTGACCTGCATAAGATAGGAACTTCCACAGACCCATGCAATTACAGACTCATAAGTCTGACCAGCCTCATATGCAAAGCCTTAGAAAGAGTTATCATGGAACTAATCAATCAGAAAATAGGGAATCTCCAAACATTGGACCTATTTCAGTTTGGATTCACGTAAGGCAGGTCATGCTTACTCTCCTGCTGGATTTTTTTTGTGAAAAGGTCACCAAAGCAATCAATGAAGGCAAAATTGGTACACAACAAATGCTTTGACCTGACCACAGCTTTTGACACAATTCCCCACTCAGGCATAGTAGAAGAGCTAAATAAACTGGGAATAAATCCATATGTCACCTACTGGATTGCCAACTGGCTCAGAGATAGGATGCAGGAAATCAAAATAGAGGCAGTTACCTACACAAAGAGACCAGTCACCAGCAGAGCCCCCCAGGATTCTGTGCTGGGACCTCTCCTGTTTAGCATCTACTTTCTCGAAGTAAAAGCCAGTACTACAGGCTCAGGCTGGCTAAGGTTGAGGATTTTAAGCTAGGAGCAGTCATTGAATCCCCAAATGACTTAGCCATCCAGCAGGAAGGTTTGTCCCAAATAAATAACTGGTGCCAAAATCATGGACTGAAACATTATTGTATCCTTCTACTCTAGGGAACTACCACATTGACAGTAAATCCCTAAGAGTTGGCCAAGTTGTTTGGGGTTTGGGAACTTATGTGGACAGTGACCTAATTTTAAACTAACATGTGTCCATTGTTATAAGAAAGTCCTTATATTTTTGCACAGCGTATAAATAAAGATATTGTGTCTATATTTAAGAATGACATTGTCCCCCTTTACTCAGCCCTCGTTAAGCCAGTCATTGAATATAATGCCGTCTTTAGCATGTATCTGACCAGACACATGCAACAACTGGAATGTCCGCAGAGATACCTTACTGAAAGGATACAAGGCCTAAACAACATGTCCTACATGGACTAACACAAAGCCCTGTCACTATACTCAGTATCCTGCAGACTGCTAAGAAGTGACCTGTTTCTCGCATACAGGCATCCTCCTACTCAATACTGATGGATTTTTTGCACATCAGTAACTCAAATGGCATCAGAAATACTCAGTTTAGGAATCTAAATCTATTCTGCAACATCAACAGTACAGTTTGGAGGGACAGGTAAGTCTCGCACAGGATATTGCTGCTCTGGAAAAATACTCCCCATCCATATAAAACAAAGTTCATCCCTATCCATACTTGAGTGCAACTTGGATCTATGGTTGGGAAACCAAAGATTTACCCCGGGACTACCCCCTGTACAATTAATGGTCAGAGGCAGCTCCTAAATATTTTACCTCATGCATATGTCCACTCAGATTATCTGTAGTAAGATCCCAGTTATTCTCATTAGGGGTTGTATATAATTATTAGCATGGGATGGGTAAGGTCACTCTATAACCAAATGGGATAGGTTAATTCAATCACAAAATGGGCAACTGGCTAGGCTTAAAAATGGCCCCAAGGGAAGCTAGCCTAGTACTTACCTATGAATCTATAATTCTCATGAATCCCACCAATATTCTATTTTTACCAAATTACATTCACTTGGGAAACTAGTATGCCTAGCTGATACTTACTTAACCTAATTATTTGTGATTTGCATTCCAACAGCAATAGTTTGCAAAGCTATGCAATCCCCTCTTTTTTAACTAAAAAATGTGCATCTTTCCTGTTCCAGACAACATTTTGGTTTAAATATGGAAAGGAACTGGGAAAACATATAAAGTACAAATTGCTGGAAATTATACTGTTGTGCTACTATGATTGTCTCTATATAAATTAAAATCCTTTTGATCACGTAAACATGATTTTTCTGTATGTGTGCATATTCTATATAGTGCAGTTTAATTAAGTTCATTGGATATAAAAAAGAGAAAAAAGAACAGGTTTAAGAGTTATCTGTAATGTGTTTATACATTTGCATCAGGCTTGCATATACATGGTCTTTAATGTAATGACAAATGGACTTGCAGGTGAAGACACGCATATTTTCTCATCAAATATGTTTAGTAATGTATTTTCTGTTGGCTCCACCTTGTTGAATTGTTAAAGGTGATATCCTTATTTGGCAATGTCTTTCATTTTGGATTGTACCAGTTTTTTCATTACTAAATTTAGAGCAAATTCATTTTTCTGGCAGTTAGAGCAGAAAATGATGATTCTGTGCTGTCAACAAACTACTTCTTTTAGTCCAAGGTTCAGGGTTTGATTACTTCCACCTCCATTTGCCTATAGTGCAACTCTGAGCAAGTCACTTAACCAGCCAATTTTCCTGGGTCATCACCTCTTAAATGAGACAATGAATAAAATAAAAACAAATGGAGTAAACCATGAAAACTAATTAACCTCCTGTTTTATAACCTTTAATAAAAGAATTTCCAAGTGTGGTAGGAGTTTTAGATGAGCAACAGCGTCTTACCTGAATAATGATAACTAAGTGTACGTGTGTGTGTGTCTGTGTGTGTGTGTGTGTGTGTGTGTGTGTGTGTGTATGTGGTGTATGTTAGTCACACACACACACACACACACACACACACACACACACACACACACACACACACACACACACACATATTATATACATGCATTGGTTGTAATCACTTATAGCTAAGAGTCCATAATAAAGTTTCCTTTTATTTTCATGATGGCAGTTATACAACATGGCTGACAGTGTAATCTCTTCTGCTCCTGTTATTTATGATTAAAAACTCTTTTTGTTAGTCTACTGTTGGCATGATTTTGGTGACATGAAAGATATGAAGGTACTGCTTTTTGGCAATCATTATTTTTTATTTGTATATTTTCACTGTTAAATGTTTTAGTTGTACATTGGTGTATTACTTTGTGTAATTCTGGAAAGAGTCCTCTGAGTTCATTTGTTTCTAACAATGTTTCATTATCTGTCATACTGTTGCATTTGAATGTTACTGTTTTTGCAAAAGCGCTTAATAATCACTTAAATAAAACTGAAACTGACGATTAAGGTGTTTGCCTTTAACTGAAAGCAAATGTGGAAGTCAAAGATGAAGAGTCTGACTTGACCCTGTTCTAAGTGAGACTGTGCAAAGAAGTGTGTCTGAAAGATGGTTGGTGCTCGATGTGGTGGTAACTGTAGCACCCAGTTGTGAACATAAAGGCTGTGTGGTTAAAGACAGAGGACACCTATGGTTTGCTAGTAGGGAAAGGGAGTCTTCAGATGTGTCCAAAAGATGCTGACAAATATAGAAAACAGCGGCTGCGTTACATGCAGAAATAAAGACATGAGCATAGAGTGACTTTTGAAAGGCCACTGATAATGACATCTGGGTAGTTTTAAAGAGGTTCTGACAAGCCATCTGCTGCCTCAGGATCGGAAAGCAGGACGTTGCCTAAGTTGTTATCAATAAAGTTGGAGAAAATCTGATCTCGTCTTAGGACATTATCAACAAGTGGAAGGATCACTTTGTAGAATTTCTGAGTCTGTTGGGCTTGCCCATACATCAGAGGAGGCAGTGTCACAAGCAGCTGCTGGGATTTGATATATATCTCTCTGTATATGAGATAATTACAGTGGTTAACATTTTTGCTGTATCAAGGCTGCAGGAGTGGAGGATATGAGAATGGAAATGCTGAAGGCATTGTACATTGTTGGCATGTTGTGATCCAAGTGCCTTTTCAATGTTGTATGGAAATTTGGGGCAACACCTCTGAATTTACAAAAAAAAAGGATAATTGTCCTCATTTTCATAAGGGGATAGGAGAGGGCTTTACAGAAGGATTGTGTTCATTGACTTTCCTTTGTTAAGCCTGCACAAGAGTGCTAGAGAAAAGGATTCATTCAACAGTCAAGCTTCTGATTCAGGGGAAGCAATGTGAATTCTGTCCTTTCCATGTAACATTCAGTCTGACGTGTACAGATATTGCAGGGGTCCAGTGGCGGCTGGTGACTTCAAATCAAAGGGGGGCTGCAGGAGACAGCTGAATGGGTGGGGTCAATGCGAAGGCGTGTGGTCAACTAGAAAGGGGAGGAGCTATGCTCAAAACCACAAAAACAAACTAAATACACTGCCCTGGGTGCCAAACCGTCATTATGAAAGTCCAATCAAGACAAAATGAAGTGTAGAAGAATAAAAATATTTCAATGCATTGGCTGCATGACAGCTTACTTAATATCTAGATGGAAACAAAAAGGTTGTGAGGCATGAACAAATAAATTACTTTTTAAATACATTAATGGAATGCCAGTCAAAATCAAGTATAAGAAAAACAAGCAGCACTCAACTCAAACCACTTCTTGCACTGCAGTTCTAATTATAATTTATATTCAGCTTTATTAAAGTACCAAGTAACATGCTGAAAGTAGAAATCTTTGATGCCCCAACTTGTAAAAATGTTTCTTATCCAAAAAAAGACCTGCTGCCTGACAACTATCTACTTGTTTCACGGGGAAAACATGATCAAAGTAAAAAATGAAAAGCAAACAAGAAATAAGCTCAAGATACATTGCTTAAAAGGATTACTCTACAGGTTATGGACCACACGATTGGCATTCTGTTTAGTTTACGGGTAAAGCCTGCAGAGAAGACTGGAAGTTTCCAAGTATAATGAGCTTCTTAAAATAATGTAGTCCTGTCCTTTATTACAAATACTGTCATATGCATTTCAATACCCAAGGCTTATACATTATCTAGTTAAGTATTCTCTACATGGCAACAGAAAGGCTTTCAATGTTGGCAATTCTTTAACAGTATGCTTATTAAGGCTTACTTGCATCTTATGATCTCAGCCAAGCTTACCTGATGGTCATTAAAGTATTGCTATCTAAATACAGAGCAACAGGCACTTTGAGTAATAAGCATAAATCAACACTACAAAAAATATGATAGAAACCAGACCATTCTGCAAAAATCAAAGACAGATGAAAAGCCACTCTAGTACTTGTGTCTACCTTGGATCGGGGGGATACTCTGCACATTTACACTGCATAACTACTCCTTGCCTTGCTTCGACACATCCAGAGTCACTACATGGGGGAGTGGGGTGCAACCAGTATGTCACAATTTGAAATGTCTCTGGCTGACTGCGATGGCCCTGACACATTTGTCATACCTCTCAACCTCAGAGCAAGAAATCTGGACAAAGCCATAGAAAGAAGTGGAACAAAGGCCCAAAAATGAGGACAATTTTTAAATATTGCTCTTATAAACTTAGAAAGATAATTAAAAAGATAATAAAATAGTAGACCTTGCATTAGTATGAATTTTCTGAAGTGTATGAAATCTGAAACTCAAATGTCTGACATTATTTATCATCTAACTTCAATCTTTAATGATTTGCCACTAATTTACCAGAAAACCACAATTTTATAGAAAACAGATGAAAAATGTGATGCAAAAATATAAAATAGCCACACAATACAGCTGGGAACCTGTCAAAGGGACACTTTTTTTAATATTAGTACATGTCCAAGTACTTGCCTTGCTTTTTTTCAGATCCATAAAGCAAGGGGTTGCATTCTATGACTTTACTTCAAACTGCCCATGTTTTTTACCAGATTATAAGCACAAAGCATTTGTATGTGCTCTGTGTGCATGATGTTTTTGTGGTTCATGTTAATTGTGTCACTTGGTTTGAGCTGGCACACTGTTAACCCAAAAATTTGTAAGCCAGGAAGCCTCATGTCATATAAACCAATGAAAAAAATGAATTAAGTAAACTGGGCAACTGATTCTAAATTATCGACATAGGAAATACTTTTCATTCTGTTAAAGAATGAGAGGTGTGTGATATGAATTGCCTTTCACTGAGAAGTAAACCAAGTACAAGAACATCCCTTTAGTTTCTTGGATCCCAGCACAATGGCACACTCAACCACCATATATCTCAATTTTGTCTAGCTATGGGAGAAATAAAGCTTCTGCAAAAATCACACCAGCAAATTGGAATGGTCTGCTAACTGAGCTTAGAAGAGAAACAAATTACAATTTCAGGGAAAAAAAATCTGGAATACCTCAAACAAACTTTGACACATGGTTTATTAACAAATGGGAAAAGGTTTCACTCCATCCCCTTCACTAAACAAAAACCCAACTATTTCTCATCCTTAAGTACCGCTAAAATATGCCCATAGTAAATATGTATGTAGTGCACAAAATCTTGTAAATATACACTATCCACTATAAATCCTCTATTTGACTATAGTGTCAACTTACTCTGGTATGATAAATATCATTAGATTAGCTAGCACTGGTACTGAATAGGGTTAAAGGGTAGCAAATAATTATTAGCAATGAAATAAACTATGCACTTGAATTACTGTTGGAGAATTGCAGTCATCACTTGTCTCACTAACTATATTCAAGCACTGGTGTGTTACAACAGCTATACTCTACAAAATGTTAAAGACACATACATTTATGTTGCACTGCCTGTAATACCTGTTTCCTATATGTACCTACTTCTGTGCCAAACCATAGCTAGCTTGAAAGGGTCCTCAGATTAGCCTGTCTACTCAATTAATAAACAAAAGCAAATAAATAAATATTTTACTTTCTCCATTATTCACTAACATTTCTTTGCATACTGTCATTATTCTCGGCAGACTAGTGTATCAGAACAGGGTTGCCAGTTCATTCCTGATAAGAGGTACTTGTTAAGTAGATGAGCATTACTTGTAATGGAACCTAATTAAGTATCTAAGATGGGCTTTAGTTTACTGGTTGCCATTTGATCCCTGCAGTATTTAAACTAGTCTTCTAATTTCCTTACTTAATATACAAGAATATAGTTAGCAATAGAGTGTTTATTTTCTTGTTAGTCACAAGAGTTATGCATGCTTGAATTCCTTGACTGCTGATTTTAATAGGACCCTTTTTTATTTATCCGTACGATATCTAGACCAAGGCAGTTCACTTTACCCATGACAAATTTGTACAGTGACATTATTAATAAAAGTTACATCTTCTTTTCCTTAAATAATATCATTGCATAATATAGCCACACTTCACAGTGCCTCAGCTTTTAAATCCATAAGGCAAACGCAAACCTCATTCATATATTTAAATTAAATCATTTAATTTATACATACCACCAGTACCAAGAGGAAAACTCTCTGTACACTTCTCACTCTGCTAAGTTCTAACTTCTTTTCTTTCTTCAGTTCTTCTTCTGTTCTTCAGCACAGGCTGCACAGCTGACAAAATATTTAGTCCGCCCAAAAAAAAAAAAAATTTAAATCCAATGGCAAATTTAAAATTATTAATAAAATACTGTATCAGTCCTTCCCGTGGACTGACTCAGTCAAAAATCAGTCCACAACTGACAACTGATTGATTCTCGCGCTTTTCCCAGCACATAAAGCCCGGGAAGACAGCGACAACCAATCAGCAGCATTTAGCCCAGCAAGCACGTCATGACGTGCCTACAGACATCGCAGTCTGAGCCCCTTCCAATTCTGAGGGGTCATGAAAATTTATCAGTAGTGCTGACCTGTTTTTTTTTCCTGAACCTGTAGAAGACAACTGACTGTGTAGCTTGAAACATCTTCTAGAAGGTCTTGCAGCAGTATAAGATCTCCAAAACACTGATACATGTTGTTCAGGCATTTGAAATTATGTCTACATGATATGATATGTCTATCATTAAGTCCAATATATTCAAGGCAGACATAGGACTTCAAAATTGGTGTGATTTATCTGTCTTACTACCCAAACTTTTCATAGGCACAGTATCAAGACATAGACAATCTGCAGAGTATAGAGTTTTAAACCGTAAAGGTTAAATCCTTGCTGCTTGGAGATGATGTTGCCCTCCTAGCCTCAAGTATCTGTAATATACAGTGAACACCAGCTTGAGTTCTTTATGAATATGAAGAGGATATGATTAAAAATGGGCAGGTGTAAATCAGAGCTCATAGTCTCTCTCAGAAAAGGGTGGATTATTGTCTGCATGTAGCTTGGGGGCAGCTACATCATTTGGAGATGTTTAAGTATCCTGGTACCTTATTCATAAAGGAAGACAGAGGGGACTGGGAGACTGACCAGTGGATGAATTAACAGTGACAGTACTGTCGGCATTATGCCAGATTATATGACTAAAGTAAGAAATGAGCCATAGGACAGTTAGTTTGCCCTTCCTCATTGATGGTCATGTATGGAAAGTGACCAACAGAAGACATCACAGATACAAGTGATATAAATGAGTTTCATTTTCAGGGTAGATAGAACCATTTTTCAGGTTAAAGACACTGGCAGTCTGGGAGGATCTAATATTACAGCTAATGATTCCCTTGCTTGAGAGGTGTCAGCTGTGATGGTTTTGGCATCTAGTGAGGATGCCCACTGGGTGCCTCTCATGAGAGGTGTACCAGACAGCAGACTGGGTACAATGCCCATAGCAGACCCTGACATGTAGGTGGGATTATATCTCTTAGCTTGGCTAGAAATGTGTGGGGATCCAAAGGGAGATGAAGATGTTTCAACAGATGTCTAAGTTATCTACTCAGCTTGCTACTGTTGAGACCCCTCACAAGGATAAGTAGTTTAAAAAATGAGAAGATAAATAGATGGATGCCTCGATGGGTGGAAAAATGATGGATGGATGGTTAGATGAGTAGACAATTGGATGAATGGATTCGAAATAATTTATTATGTATGCCTGTTCCTTCATCATAGCCGGAGTTAGACACAAGCCATACCCGCAGCATCTGGGAGCCCACGATTATCTTCCTGTAAACAAGGGCCCCTATGCAACAGCCACGGCTTTCTTCAGCTCCTACTTTAGTTTCAGCACCGAGTGGATATCCACACAGCTGTGTGATGTGATGTCAACTCTTTTCCTGTTTTTTTTTTTAACTTG
Organism: Protopterus annectens; assembly: GCF_019279795.1. NCBI lineage: Eukaryota > Metazoa > Chordata > Ceratodontiformes > Protopteridae > Protopterus > Protopterus annectens. The sequence goes on along the minus strand of NC_056739.1, from coordinate 881,468,710 downwards.
CCTGCAAGCTGCACTTAATGAGGTCTACTGCAGAGAAGCAAGAGACCTGATCGGCTGCAGCAGTTTTTTTTGTTCTGAATTTTTGCTTTGGATTATTGTTTCCTACTCATTTGAGTAAAATGAGGGACTATGTATTTTGACTAATGAACTAGGCCTTGCATTGTTTATATATATATTTTTATGAGGCTGTCTAAGCAGGAGATTTCTTCTGTGGTTCCAAGGAAATTTGTAATCTTTTTTTATGTCTTTGTAATATTGATATACTGATGTAGAATTAAAAAAAATGAGGGCTATGCTTCTATTCTAAAAAAAAATAGTTTAGAATGATATTTTTAATAATGTGCTTTAATTAGTTGAATATTATTTGTTGTGTAGATTTTTAGTTGTTTGGTCTGTTTCTGGTCATGTATGAGCAATCGTGTTTCATTTTATTATTAATATATTTTTTGTTCTAGTTTTGAAAAGTTCTGTTTCTAGGACAAGGACATTTGGTGTATGTGGTGTAGACATGTAGTTGCTATGTCTTTGTGGTGTGAGTTTTTTGTGTGGTTTGCCTATTTTTCCTTACTTGAGTTTGTCTTTATTGCTGACATGCAGAAATAATTATAAACGTTGGATGATCTACACAGAGTGGTGATGTACTGTTGATGCTATACAGAGAATGATGATAAAATATTTACAACACTTAAACTATATATCTGGTAAATGCTTTTAGCAAACCTGTTCCTCAGACCCTATGATCAGAATACATATGGGGTAGATTGTCTTGTGATAAATGAAACATGTTATACAGTAGATTTAGGGAGCACATTTTGAGACAAATGGCAAGACCACAACAGATGAAACATGTTCCCTCATCTTACAGCACAAGATATTTATTTTATTACTCATTCAGGTTAAGAAACATTTTGTTTTCTATATTGTTAGTTTGGATTACTGTCCCTGATTCATTTCAGTTTGAAATGATAATTATATAACTTCTCTAATGAAAGGCTTTACATGTGTTGTGAGTCTTTTCATGAATGTCCTTCCTTATGAGTGACTTTTCTACTATAGCTCAAGGTAGACTTTATCAATTTATTTCTTAATAATGTCAAATAGCTTTGTGGTATTATTTTCATAATGTAGAAAGAGTTATGCCCTGATCTGCTAGTTTCCAGTTTAGTTATATTTTTGACTACTTTCATCTTATTTAGTGTTCAAATTTTTGATAAATTTCAGGTTTTATTTATAAAGGGGTTTTCTTCTTTTCTGTCTTTCTTTTTCTGTTTTTGTATTTCACTTTTACACATGTGTGTGTGTGTGTGTGTGTGTGTGTGTGTGTGTGTGTGTGTGTGTGTGTGTGTGTGATTTGGAAGATTTAATTTTTCTTCATGTCAATGTGAATAGGTTACAAAGCTGGTTATATAATTATTATGTTGAGTAAGGGTTAATGATGAATACGGAGAGGTTATAAATGCTTGAAGAGAATAAAGGAAAAGTAGAAATAAAAACTTCAACACTCCCTATCTGAAATCTTTTTTTATTGTACTTATTTATTGCTGTATATTGTTAGGATAGATAAATAACTGTACTACCCTTGCTTAAATATACAAATCCTAACTCTACCTTTTAACAATAATGTTAATGGCAATGCTATCTCTAATCCTTGCACTGAGCATCACAAATAACTACACCTATATATAATCTTAATCCTATCCCTAGCACTAATCTAAACCCTAGCCTTAACCATAACTCTCATCCTAAAGTACAAGCACATCCATACTAAGAATGCCAAAATTTGGTATTTCCCAAGAAAAATCAACATTCTGATAAAACCCAGAATTTATAATTGTAATGTTCTAGGCTTGACTATCTAAAGTCCAATATAGATTTTCATCAAAATCACAACTCCCTTAAAAATAATTTTTATTTATTTACTTATTTATTTTACATTTGTTTACCGGGGAGGTCAAAGATACAAATGGAACATCATGTACTAAGATCTCCTTGCATTCCCTAAAAATGTTTTCTTGGCTGCACTCCTTAAGTTATCATGTATGTGATTCCTCTCAGCCTCCTTATATAAAATAACTAATTCAAGGTTCACACAGCAGTGAAGAAAAATGGGCCAGATGAAGTCTACCCTGTTTCTGAAAGAGATGCTCTCAGGCTTACCACAGGAAACAGATTCCAAAAGACCTGCTATCAGCCTACTCTCAGTGTAAGTGGACATTTACACTGAGAGTGAATCTTTTGGAATTAGGGCCAAAGTCTGTTTACTGATTATCCTTGAAAACAAATTATGTTTGATAGGGAATCTACACTCATATGTATCATGGTGTGCACTCATTTGTACAAACAAACACACACACACACACTCACACACACACACACACACACACACACACACACACACACACACACACACACACACACACACACACACACACACAATGTATTATAAGCTATTTTGTCAACTTTGAGCAATAAGCCTTGGGCACAACTTCTGTCTTCCTTGAAAGAAAAAAAAAATAAGACTGAAATTATTTCTTAGTCATGATTTTTGTTTAGGCCACCACTGGATTAAAAGGTTGGGAAAATGCCCTAAAATGCATCCCAGAGTAACTATAACCCTTATGGCTTCTGGAGCAGTGGCTTAATTGAGTTATTTCCGAAAAGGCTATTACTGTGCTGTGTTGGTCAGGAAAGGTATGTTTAAAGGATGCAAGGAAAATGAAAGCTGAACAACAACACTCAGTTTCTTTCCTTAATCATAATTTCTTTCAAACCATCATTGGATGAAATTGTTGTGTAAAAAGAAACAAAAAAACTTTAAAATGAACTTCAGAACATATAGAGAGTTACAGCTTCTAGGAAAAAAAGCTGATGAATAAGGCAACGTGTGAGAAAAGGAAGAAAAAAGTAATGTGTATGATATGGGGAGGCAAAGACGGCAAAAACAGAGGGGAGGAATGGAGAGTGTGTGTATGGGGGGACTGAAACAGACCTGTACATAGAGTCGTTGTAATGTATCATTGTTGCAACCAAATATCAATAACTGTGAGTGTCCCTTTGTGAGTTAGACCAACATAGTGTGGTACACAGGTCTGGTCACTCTGTGCATACCACAGCTAAAACTTTGCAGCATGGGCAAAAAGGTTGCTTAGAAGGGGTGGCAGTGATAGGGTGATACTTAGGCCTGGAAGTGCCTAGGGGGCCCCCAACATGACATTTGTGAAGGCCCCCAAAATGCTAACACTGGCCCTGATAATCATTCACATACTGAAAGGTACAATTTATAAATTTATAGCTTATAAGCAGCATGTGTTCTTAGACTGTATTCATTTTTCCACTGTTGTCACGTATACTTGCTTATTTATGTATTTATTTATTTGTCCATTTATTTTATTTACATTCATTTACCTGGAAATTTCAACTGGGAGAAAATATTCAGCAGAGGTAGAAAACAATCCAGAAAACATATGTAAAGATACAAAATGCAAGTCTGCAGGATTACAAAATACAAGAATGAAAAGTCCATCACAAGATCACTGTAACATTTACACATAATGAAAATGTATTAAGTATTGCTGTGCAGGTTTTATATAACTAAACAGAAAGATGAGGTAATGTAAATTATGTAAGAACTAAGAATCTAAATCTTAAAAAAAGTTGTCATTTATTATATATCTAAATACACTATTTAAAAGAATAAGCAATTCAATTAAATTAATTCAGACAACCAACTTGTCAAAAATAACCTTATAATATAGTAAGATAGAGAGATATAGTGTCACCCCTGATTCATCAGAATAAGGACTGAATAATGAAAATGAATGAGGGAGACTGTAAAAAGAACAGATTAAGCCTGTGCTACAGACAGTAAATAGGAAATAGAAGAGGATATTGACTGAAAACTACTAGAAAATTAAATAAATCAGAGGGGCTTAAAGAGAGGGGGATAAAATTTGAAGAACTGGTCTGCAATTTGGCAGCAGAACAGGAATGGAGAAAGATGAGATGGCTGCGTGAGCTGGAGTGGAGATCTGTAAATGTACAACAAAGTAGTGTCGATGAGGATGGCGTATGTGGAAATGAGGTCTTAGATAGCATATGATTATTGTACTAGGAACGATTGTCACTCAGGGAGCCTCATGTGCATTAATGAATAGGGGTGTAGCCTGACACAGAAGTAAGATATAAACGAGAAGGTGAGGTAGGAATAAATGTGTTGCAGGTGAGGTAGGAATAAATGTGTTGCAGGTGAAGACAGAGAAGACTGAAAGACCGTCAGCAGATGAGTTTAATAGTAATAATACTACTGGTATTGTGCTAGATTGTACTGCTAAAGGAAAAAAAAACATTATTCAAATTCAGGATAATTTTGCTGTAAATACAGTTGACAACAAACTACCTCATCATGAGGGTTTTGCTCCATTCCTTCAGTTGTTGCATAAAACAAGGATATGTTGTGAAAAGTAAGGAAGCTACATTCACTGGTGTCACTGTACAGTCTAGTGACTAGGTATTTATAGTAATCTAAAGTACAAAATTTGATATTTCCAAATGTGTTTCTCCGAAGAGTTTCTCACTAAATACTAACAGTGCAAACAAAGAGAAGCAGATAATAAGAGATTCTGGTATGCATAAATAAATTATATTAAATGGAGTTGCAATGATATAGCTTTTTTATATATTCATGATTGCTAGAAGCCTGAATAGAAATAATGAGAAATGTATAATATAATATGCAATCAGAAAATGTAATTAACCTAAGTAGCCTCATTATCTGCAGAAATGTTCTAAATGAAAAGACAGAATGAGAAACAGAGCCATCAGAAATATCATTTTAAACTTGTTTAGTTTTAATGAAAACACTAAAATGAAATAGAATACTCATCAGGAGTGAAACAGAGCAATATGTGATGTAATGGTGTTAAGAAAGTTCACGGGTTTTTTACGGTGTTTGCAGGAGACAGTGTGAGAGACTGTCTGCCGCACATGTTCAGCAATAACTGTGCAACAAAATTAATTGGATTAAAAAGAAGACATGTTAGTGGAAAAGCTGAAAGGCATATCACCACAAAACTGTAATTTATAGAACAAAAATCCAGAGAAAGAGAAATGGAAACTTTACACAAAACAGCACACAATCATTATTCTGAACATTAGCATTCAATGAATGCATATGTTTTATTTTTTATTTTAGTAGGTAGTTGGACAGGACCACTGGGTCTCCTTTTCTGTCCTGACCTTGAACAAAACTGCAACAACATGCAACAAATACATTTTGAGGGAAAGAACATAATATATTATGCAATAATGCACTAAATGCTAATAATATACTATAGAATACTGCATTAAATGCCATTGAACTTAATACAGATGCAAAATCTTATATATAACTTCATATAGGCTATTATACAATGACTCCCAACTACTATTGGAACCAGCGTGCCCGTTGTAAATCTCACAATATACCAACGGAAGTCCGGTCGCCCGGACTTTTTTCCATTGGTATAAAGTGCCCCAAAATCTTTTTTTTTTTTTTTTTTTTTTTCACAAGTAAAAAAAAAGAGAGAGAGAAAACGGAGCGACGGAGACTTTCTTTTCTCTGTTGATTCGGTTTCAAAGCACTGATGTACTGGGCATGCGTGAGAATGCAAGTCCCATACGCATGTGCAGTACATCAAAACTAACAAGCAGTATACCACAACTGGCGGAAGAACAGAACTCCGCCGTTATACTGTACTATATTAAACCACACCAGCCATGGGTAAATCTTCAATATAGCACACCACATCATTGATATTTGCTTTAATGACCACTGGGACCTTTTTAAGCCTAGCCATGCATTCCAAATCTCTGACAAGTTCTGGTAACCTTGATAAGTGCAAACAAGAGCTTGGGAGATGAAACATTTAAAAGGAGGGGCCTGGGAGATGAACCATTTACAGGCTGCCTATGTGCAATTAGAGACAAAGGTGCCAAACCAGGGAAGAATTTATTATTTCCATCCAATTATTCAAGCTGCACTTGAATTGGGTTAGGGAGAAACTCTGCTTCACATGGATGGGGAGTCTGTTCCAAAGAAGGGGTAGTCTCTGGAACACCACAGGTAAGGTTTAAGTCTTTAGAACAGGTAATTCTGGTGCTGTTTGTTTTTCAGATATGCAGGAAGTCCATCATAGTGGGGTTTCATGATGTCTTGTATGCCAGGCATAGATCTTTCCTTAACAGCCAATATGAAACAGAACCCAGGGATAGGGCTTTGAGGCAGTCTGCACAGAACATGTTATTTATGCCCTGTATTCTTTTAGTGAGGGACCTGCATGGGTGTGCCACTTGTTGGACATGCCTGGTTACGTACATACAAAAGAAAGCATTATACTCAGTGACAGTTCTGATGAATGCCAAATACAGTGGAACAATGGAATCCTTGAACCTAGATGCCATACCATTGTTTATACTTTGTACAGCAGAGAATGATCTCCTCACTACCACAGCCACATGATGGTCAATGGCTAAATTACTATCTACATGTAACTCCTAGTGCCTGACTACTGGCTCAACTCTAAGGGGTGTGCTGTCAATATGATAGTTACCAGGGGTGGTTGACTTCCCAAAAGATACTGTTATGCATTTCTTGGCATTTAGTTTTAGTCCTTGAACTGACAGCAGTTATTTGTTGGTGTCAGCCCTTCTTGGAGAACATTAGTGTCAGTGGGGGATTCTATGACTGCCCCTAATCATCTGCAAATCTGGTCATCCAAAGACCCTTGACATTGGCCTTGATTTTACAGAAGTAGATGCCAAAAATGAGTATTCCCAGGACTGACCTCTGAGTGACTGTGCTGGTGACTGGCCTCTTTGTAGAGGTGGACTCTCCAATTCTAACTTCCTGGGTCCTGTCTGTGAGCCAGCTGGCTATCCACGGGGTAACCTAAGGGTTTATACCTAACCTAAGTTGGTTTGCTATATCTTCTGGCTCAGTAAAGGTGGTTCCATTAACAATGAGCTCTGCACTCAATTGTGTATTGCCTTTGAGGTTGCGAATATAGCTAAAGAATGCTTTGTGGTTGTCCTTAGACTAGGAAGCTAAATTTATGTAAAATGTGGCTTTGAAAGACCTTATTTGTCCTCTGAGTTGTTTGATTTGTTTGATGAGAGCACTTTTATCCTGCTGGATGCTGCAATTCTTAATTTTTACCACAATTTTCCTCCTTCTGTTATACAGCCTATTGATGCTGTGATTTCAGCAGCGTGGCTGTTTTTTTAGTTAGTTTTGTACTTAGCCTTGGTGGGTACGTCTGCCTCTCCGCAGCTATTAATATGCGTGTGTAGGGTTTCTTTGAACAATTCCACGTAGGCAACAGTGTTCTCAGGACTCAGGGTGCCTTGATATTTGGCAGTGTTCTGTTATCTGATGAAGTCCTGTTTTGGTAGACAAAAATGCGGTGAGACTGTTAAGTATTAATATTTTAATAAACCAAGCTGTCTTTTCCACTTTGTATTTGCATATACATTTTTTATTAGTTCCGACCTGTCTGGTCCTTCTTGTACTTGGTTATTGGTTTAGTTGAAGGCACCATTTCTACGCTGCTGTGTTTGGTGCCTTGATATTTTGCCAGATTATCACTTACTAGTAGGAAGTTAGCCTTAGAGTAATTCTTGAGCATTCCAGTGTTAGCTGGGATTTCTGGTTTTATTTTTACTTTAAACAAGACTGATTTGTGGTCTGACCTCACCAGAGAGGACACTACATTAGGGGATGAGCAGTGCTCTCCCATATTAGTGAGGACCAGATCCAGTATATTTGCATCCCTGGTGTATGTATTGACAATCTGGTCTAGGGAGTTTATGTTTACAAAATCCAGGAATCTCTGTGACCGCACATTTGGTGTTGTATATGATTCCCAGTTAATGGTGTCACCCATGAATATGGCATTGGGTTGGATGGTGAGCCTTTCCAATAAGCTTAAATCTGTGTTACGGATTTCCTGGGTCTTAGAGGGGGATCTATAACTTGCAAGGAAGTGGTATGGGATTTTGCATATGGTGATTTGTATATAGAACAGCTCAAGTGCATCATCCTGTTTGACCAGCCTTGAGGTATATTTATTTTTTATGTAAAGTGAGAATCATCTTCCTTTAGCCCCTGCCTGTGTAGTAGATGGTCTAAATGCATGGAAGGCATTATAGCCTTGCACTACTGGGGTGCTCTTTGTGACTTTAAACCATGCCTCTGTGACTGCACAGATGTCAGCATTCTCTAGAGTGAGGAGAGTTAGTATGGAGGGGAGTTTCTTGTTTAAATTCCTAGCATTGAGCAGTAACACCTTTGGATTTTCTTGGTTTTGATTTGCTATGTCAGAAGTATTTTCAGTACGGCATTGCCTAGAAAAGGCATTATGGAGGACAATGTTTTAACTAATATTCAAAATCCTAGATTGGAGCGGTACAGACCATTTCTGGCAAAGCAGTGTGGTCTATTCAGTTCACCACCACAAAAGAAAGATGCCAGTGATTACCTTTGTATTTTATTAAAATTCAAGTCCAGTAATTGATCCAAAATGCAGTCTCACAGCACAGGCAAAATCAGCACATACTTGGATCCAATAAAATCTGGTTATCAGCAAACACAATGCATAAAATGCAAACTTCCAAATCTGGTTAGCAGCAAACCCAGTGCATAAAATATAAACTTCCATAGTGCCTCGGCTCTTCAGCCTTTACAGAGTATATCCCTACTACCTATTGACAATCTCCTTCCATTCTGACAAATATTGCACCCCCTTAGAATGACACCAGAAACTAAGCCAATTTTAAAAGTCAGTCTCCTTCTATTCGTATTGTGGTATGATCCTTGGAGAAGTCGGATACTGCTCAATGCTAGGCTCATACTAGCCTGGGACACATATTCTGAGAGTTTCATGATGTCTCTCTTCATATAATCTAAGGAGGTATGACTCAGATCATTTACACTCACATGGACAATGACTGAGTCTTGTGGTCCAGGGAACTGAGTGTATGTGTAATATGGTGGATCCTAGCCACTGATAAACAACTGACCATGACTTTCTCCTTACTCACTCTATTGAGATTGACATCAGTGGGTCTCACAATGGAGTCCCCAATGACTTGAATGTTGGGTTGTGTGGTGGCTTGCCTAATGGGCTTAAAAGTGGAGGTTCCATGAGATCTGGTTGCATGTGTTGATGTGGGTGCTGTTTTGAAAGAGTGCACTTGAGACTGCTGATTTGTTGCTTGTACTTCATCTAGGAGTTATTTGAGTTTTAGGAAGGTTAGAATTGTGGTCAGCTTCCATTCCAAACTCTTCAGGGTAATAAAACATACCCACTGACCTTTCTCTTTTTGATCCATTTTGGATTCAGCCACATAAACCCAAATATCTTCCCCAGACACATGTATATGTGCCAAAGGTAATGTCATCTGTTGGCCTTTCTTCTTGCTCAGTTGAATGATCTCTGACCATCTAAAGGTCCCACAAAAAGCCAACTGAAAGGCACCCTATATAATGCTGCTTCATATGAAGAAGAGCAAACTGCTAAAATAACAAACCATAGTTTATGTAGAACTGCTGTCCCTGTGGGCTACCTCTTGTCTTGAATCTTAGGTGTTTGCCTTCCCAGCCCTTAAACTTTGACCAGACTTGAAATACATTTTTTAAGTCCTTTAACCCTAGAGCCTGATGAAACCAGTTCAGGGCTGATAATGTGCTTCTCACCAGCCCCAAACCCCAACCTCTTTCCTTCATTAACAAAATATAAGCCCTAATTTGGTGGGATGGAATTGGCCATGCCTGTTCCCAACCTCTGGATAGTCTAATCTGCAAAGATTGCAGTATGCATTTATTATACCTTATCCTTGTCTTTCCACTGAGGCATTATACATTAGCCACCATTCTTGTCTTCCCATAAGGCCCACAGGTGATCTGGCGCTTGATCCAGGGTAGGTTTTGCATTTGGAGCCAGCAACCTGAACCATGGCCACTGTAAACAAGGAAGAGAATTTGTCAATGAGTTATCAATGTCTGTTATGTGTTGTACCTTAACTGTGATATTTAGTGTTAAGTACTTAAAAGTGAAATGCCTCATCATTCTGCCTAACACCTCTTTACCCCCTAGTTGATTGTTCACTATATGCACTGCTGCTCTTATCAGAATGAAGCCAAACTTCCCTATGTGTCATCTGTTCTCCCCATATTTCCAAGTCCACTACCACTAGAAAAAAAATCCATCTCTATGATTGAAATACTTAATCTGTCCTTAACGTCACACAGCCATGCCACACTGAACCACTGATCTTGGAAATAACCCCCAAAACCTGTTCCCCATGCTGCATCTGTGACCACTTCAAGCGGAGGTTGAGTGTCTCTCTCTCTCTCTCCTGCAATATTGCTACCCCATTGTAATCTGAAAGACAACTCAACCATATCCCCAAATCCTTCTTCCTGTCTCATGAAACCCTAATTTGGTGATGTGGCTTTATGCAACCTGACCCTTTGGCAGCAAGCTGCCTCATAAGTGAATGCCTCACTGGGATTACCCTGCATGCAAAGTTCATCAACTCTACTAGCTCTTGTAATTGTTTGAGCATCATTTTATTTTGACCAAACACTTGACTTAATGCTCAATGTAACTTTTGCACCTTGTCTATAGGAAGTCTACACAGACCATTCAAGCTATCAATCTGTATGCCAAAAAATGATAATCTGTTTGTCGGGCACTCTGTTTTGTTCACCACCAGTGGCACCCCTAGTTCTTTGCATACCTGATTAAAGATGTCTGCTGTTTTTTGGCATTCCCCCATATTTTTCCTCCCCACAAATAAAAAATCATCCAAGTCATGAACAATGTTGTCTTCCTCTAACCTGTGCATCACCATCCAATGTAAAAAGGTACTAAACTTTCAAATGTAGTACAAGTAATCAAACAACCCATTGGCATACATTTATCCATGTAATACTGACCTTCAAAAACTAAGCCTAACCACCCCTGATCTTTAGGAGCAATGAGCAAAAGTCTAAAAGGAGACTCTATATCTGTTGTTGCCATAAGGGCCCCTCTCCCCTTTTCATGCAACTTCCTAACCTCCTCGTCAAATGAAGCATAATGCGCCAAAGTCCCTTCACCATTTATATAATCATTCACGGATTCCCCTTCAAGGTATGACAGGTGAATTCTTTTGGGACTACACCTATTAGGTGAACCCTTGAATGCTTTTCTGGGTGGGTGTAGAAATGGGCCTGCCAGGCTGCCTACTTCTAGTTCCTTGTTTAACTTAGCCTTGACTATATCCAGCTGTTGTCTTGCAGATTGCAAATTCTTAATGATACCCCCTTTTTCTTACCTTTTGCCTGTATCCTAAACCCAGTGGTAAACTCTTCCTCTAACAATGCCACTGCCTGTCTGTGTGGATAAGCCTTGAGCCATTCACTTAAAGCTTCCCCTCTTACTGGAGTGAGAAGATAGTCCTATGTAACCTTTAAAGGGTTGTGCCATGCAAGAGTTTTTGTTCTGGAGGCCTGAGGGATGAAAACGTCTTGTCCAGGTGGTTTGTCTTTCTGTGTGCCATGCATTGATGTTGAAATTTGCATTGTAAGTGGTTTCAACAGTGGCCAACGTTGTATAGAAAATACCTCCCTGCCCCCATCTGCTTTAATAAACTGACCTTGCACTGACACTGTAGATTTGGATACCACAAATCTATTAAAAACTATTCCCAATGTGGCTAATCGAGACACCTCTACCTTTAGTCCCTGTCTTCTTATCCTTCCTGCCACTTTCATCCTCCTTATTTTTGCTACTTCCTTTAAAAGTTGAAACTCTGTGTTCTGTCCTGCTTGAAGGTCAAAGAGAAGATTATTCCCAGGTTGGGTATTAATCACTGAAGGAACCTGCAACTGCTCTGACCCCATTGTTTGGGAGTATAAATTCTCCCCCAATCTTTTTCTTTAAGGCTTAACATAGCCTGCACTTGTACTTGAATATGCTGCTCAATCTAACAGTAAAAACAACACAAAAGGAAAATATCCATTAACTTGCTAGTTTTAATCCTATATCTACTCTCCTCCCTTGTTGTACTCCCTGTTCAGGTCCCAGCATACCTATTTTTTTTTTTATGTATAATTAAAGTTAAGCAACCACTCCAGTCTTAAATCCTGAACTACAACAGGCTTCAACTCACCACCTCTGCTGTGTGATTATTCACAGGCCTCTACTCACCAGCCCTTTCATAGAATCACTCCTAGGTCTCAACTCACTAGCCCTAAAGTACAATCACTCACAGGCCTCAACTCACCTGACCTGCCATGCGATCACTCACAGGCCTCAACTCACCAGCCCTGCAATCACTCACAGGCTTCATCTCACAGGCTTTGACACCCCAGCCCTGCTTTGTGATTACTGCCAGGCCTCAAGTTACCAGCCCTGCCATGATATTATTCACAGGCCTCAACTCACCTGCCCTGCCAAACGATTATTCACAGGCCTCAACTCACCATCCCTGCCGTGCAGTTTCCTGCAGGCCCTAAACTAGCCCTATCATGTAATTACTCACAGGGCTCACTCAACAGCCCTGATCTGTAACAATTTTTTAAATATATTATTATTATTATTGTTATTATATACTTGTTTGTTAGGCATAAGGAACCTTAACCTGTTACCCAAACCTTTACTTGAATCCAGCTTCTAAACCCAGGCCTCAGCCTGGCCTAGGAGCTTTTGTTTATTACCCTCTTCTTAAGCCTTACATCAAGACACCCAAACCCTGCTTGAAATTACTAACTTTATTTTATTCCTTACCTGTTTGATTTTCCTTTATAATTATTTTGTCTAAATAAAATTCTGTGCTGATTACTTTTAAAAACCACCCTTTAATCCTCCACCTTGCCTATAATTTTACCTCTAGGCCTTTCCAAACTGAAAGTAAATTGAAAATTCAAAAACTAAATCAAACGTTAATCTAATTACAAACGTATACTCTTCTTAACATACCAATAAACCACAATATCTTAACTATCTAACATCTGTCTTTCTTCTTTAATACAGAAAATATCAGAAACGTATAACTTCTACCCTTGAGCCAACACAAAAATCAAAAAAGTCCCTTACCTTGGCTCACAGAGACACCCCCCCCCCCCCACCACATTGTACAAATACTTGAAAGCTGCTGAGGTAGAAATTGAAAAGACCAAATTGCTTTGCTTCCAGCCTTTTCAATACTACCCCAAGACAGCTTGTCCCATCCTAACCCTCCTAACCTATCCTGACCCTACCTGTCTCTCCCCACCCCCCACTGAAACCTGAGTCTGAGCTAAGTTGCCTTAGACAAATGGTACCTTTCTGCGACCTGATTAGCCAGCTGTTGATGCCTCAGCATATGTGAATTTATGTGTCTGCCTTGCGCTGTGTGTGATGGGTGCAGGGTTTGTGTTACTAACAACCTGATTGACATTAGGAGTGCTTTCTTGTGAAAGCTTTGTTTCCAATGACATTGTGTAAATACATTTCTCACATATTGTATTAGTTTGTTTTAGAATTAACCAGTTGTCAGTAAACATGCAATTTCTGCATTGCCTCATGATACCTATATCCACCAAGCTGGTAACAGAGATAGTGGGAAAGTTCATGTCCATGGCAACAGGACCTTTTTATTGATTAGACTGCTGCAGTGATAATACAGACTAAAGTCTGGACTATCTGGTTTTCAACTCTGGGGTAGTGCTTGTCACTGTGCAAACTAGTTTCCCTGAGTGCAACTAGATTTTAGTGAAATTTTGATTGTGCTTTTATAGGAAAAATGTCAGCTCAAGGTGCCTGTGTCTAAACAGGGCACTGGCAAATACTTGTAGGGAAACTACTATAGTAGACCTAAATAATTTATGGATGAAGTATTTAGGGAGATATTCTGAAGTTAGGTTAGACAGCAGCTAATCAAGCAGTACTTACTGAAAAGAAAGAATTAGCTTTGTCAAGAATGATAAATAGTGGGGCTTCACATAATTGGCTACTACCTGGTAACTACTAGTGCTGGCCTCATCACAACTCCATGCTGCTGGGATACAGTGTCCCTTTACTTTTTCTCTCACCAGGAGCAAAACAGTAACACTAATCCCAAGATGAGAAGCAGGCCACAGGCTCTTTGGTGATCAGTAGGCTTGTCTCAAACGATGCAGAAGTCTGCAGGCTTGCTGCAGCCTTTTCCTGGTACATGCCTAGAACAGCAACCAGACCAAACAGGAAGGCACTACACAGATACTCACTACCCAGTCAGGGACAATCAGGAATCAATGCCCTGTGCCATTTCTCTCACTAGGAGCAAAGCAGTAGGACAGATTGCAAGCTGGCACCCATGAAGCAGTTATCAGGCTTTCTGGTGATCAGCAGTCTCCAGACATAAACAGAACCAGCAGAAAAGTAGATACGCAGAAAGTGTCATTACTTACTTAGCATGCAGGCTCCTTGTTAATTTGATGTGATGGTATAACAAGACTTGGTAGCAGAGAGATTGTATTAGGAAGAAGAGAAGGATAAGGGAGTAAAACATTAATGTGAAATTTCTTAGGGCGTACAAGTGATAGTAGAAAGTATTAACTAAATACAAGTATTTACAGACAAGAGTAGCCACAAAGTTAATGGAGCACAGAAGTGATGTAACACCTGTTATTGGACCAACAGGTTTCAAGCTTTCAAGATGGCATGAAGCCTTCGTCAGGAGTTGAGAAGTTCTGAAGGAGCTAGAAAATCAGTATTTTTGCCAGGGGGAATTAGTTATATTTTTTTTAATATTGCAGCACTAATGTGTATTTCATGTTCTGTCTGAAACAAGGAAATAGCTTTGATCCACTTTGTTCCTGTTGCACAGGAAAACATAGTAAATA
>NC_056739.1:881426323-881448823 GCF_019279795.1 Protopterus annectens | reverse complement strand
TTTTCACCAAAACAAATTCAAGAACTCCAACATTAACATTATTTATATGTTTACAATAACGCACATTATATGCCGTATAAAAGAATGATATGAAATGCAGCAAGGAATATTGTCAAAAATCAAAGCTGAGAAAAACGCCTGCTTTTACTTTATTCCTTTAAATTACTTTTGACTGAAGTGAAGCATAATTTCTAATTTATTGATTTCTAATTTCTGTGTCTGTTGTGCATGTATAAAGTATTCTGCAGTCATTTAAGGACTGTGTTATACCACAATAATTCCTCCCAACTGAAAACATGGTTATGAGGTTTCATAATAGAAAAATACATTTTTGGAGCATTATCTATTTCCTTTACGGAATCTCAACTGTATGACTGCGGAAAATGGTATGCAGAAGAAATTATTTGAGTTGCCTCAGCAATAATTTCATGCCAGTCAGTAGCCCCTGGTACATACTATAACATGTGACTCTTAAGTAGGACATGAAGCAGAAGTGTTGGCATCGCTCTTATGAGATACCAAAACAACACCCAGTGGTCAGCCTGAATGAAGTTTAAACTGGAATGCCAGCAAACTGGGCAACATCAAGTGATATAAAATGTATCTAAGCCTACAATCATTCCATAAGAATAGGAAGTACTAACTGAATGATCCCAATACTTCAGGAGCTCTGCTACAAGGTTGAACTTTAACTGAATATTTTGTCATTGTACAATAGCCTGTGGTCACTACATCTGACCCCGATACTGTAGGAGCTCTGCCACAAGGCCCAACTCCCACATGTTTTTACTGAGAATTTTGTCACTGTACAATGTAAGCAAATTTAATTTGAAAAACATTGCTATGTATTAACTTCAACTAGTCAAACACGTCTGCTGGAAAGTAGCTTCAACAACCCCCTCCAAAAGACTATTGTCTCCTGTTCCACTCATTCACCGTCTTCTTTCACAGTGCAGTTATGTTTCATATGTTACTAAATTTCTAATCGTACTATGACTGTGTAGACCAGACATTGGTAGTATGTTGTATTTATATCAATTTCTTAGCTTTATGTATGTTGAGCATGTGCCCTTTAACAAGTATGCAATGTCAGTTGCTGGTGTTTTGGTATATATATAGCACTCTTTCGACATGCTGGTTTTAATTGCTGGAACCTGTGTTTTGAGAGACTGCCTTCCAGACTATCTGCAAATATACAGAGCTGAGTATATATTTTTTTGGTTATAGAGTTTGTTAATTGTTGCTTAGATCTCTGTTGAAACTGTTGTCTCCCTGTTCTGAGAGACTGATCTGCAAATATACAGAACTGAGTATATATTTTTTTTGGTTTTAGAATTTGTATTGTTGCTTAGATCTCTGTTGAAACTGTTTTGTTCCATTCACCCTCCTTCCCTATTTTTGGTTTGTAGTTTAAATTTGGTGGCTTTTGCAGTTGCCCGCCCCACTGTAGATTTGATCTGGGACACTCCCCCAGTCCCATCTCTTTACCACATTCTACCTAATAAACTCTTTCTGCACTTGCTTTTAGTTTTTTTTTTAATTTAATTGCATTTTTTAAAACTGTGTTTGGTCTAATATTGCTACATACTCAAGTGTGCTAGCTTGCACTGCATGTGAATTGTTTTTACTACTGTTTTTGCTACTTTTGTGTAAAAAAAAAAAACAAAAAAAAAAACTGAAAGCCTGTTTCCTACCTTTCCTGTAGCTAGTGTTCCAGATACAGATTTGCTGTATCCAGGACTGTATGTAAGCTTCTGAGCCCCCCCCCCCCCCACCAAGCCTTTCTGTGTTGGAGGGAAGCCTTCTAGCTTATCATTGGGAGTGGTAAGCACTAGGTAACCTGTCTACCACATAAGAAGTGGTTCTGGCCCAGAAATTGTAGTTATTGGCCGTTTGGACAATCTCTTCCATCTCTCAACTTTCTGATTTGAAAGCCTACATTTGCACTTGTTTCTGTCTTGTAACTCGTCTAGTGCAGATACAGATTCCTAGTTTTAGCACTTAAATTTGCTTACTCATGCTCAGCACTTGTTCAGAACTTGTAACCACTAAATAAGCTACTAATTACTATAGCACTCAATCTTCCTCATTACCTAGAGAAAAACAGTTTTTGTACTTACTTTTCTCACTTGCTTAGAGAAAAACAGCTCTTGTACTCACTTTCCTCACTTATCTAGAGGAAAATAGTTTTTTATTCAGGCATGTCTAAGGGTCAGCTCCCAGTGTTCTCTCCTGTCTATCTGATGAATCTGGGCATCTTGAGGCAATGTAGAAATTGCCTCATGTACACAGACAACCCTCTCCTCCTACCACCCAACACTACAACCTGTGAGAGATGCACTTATCTAGCCAAACTGGAGGTAAAGCTCTCTCCAACCAATACTTAACTTGACAGTCATGAGGAGAAGGTAAACATTTGCACCACACCTCCCTCATCACATAGTCTCACTAAATCTACACCACCAAAATCCACACATAGTAACACAAAAACATTCGCGGAAGCTCTCAATAATAATCTGTCTAAGTAACAGAGACCTCCAAAGCAGAAACGCAAGCAACCTCCATCCCCCAACACAACCCAAATGACACATAGCCCACAGACTCAGTGTGCCCCTCAATCACAGCTAATAAGGCAAAACAACGTACCCAACACACTAGTCATAGGTGACTCTATAGTCAGGCACACTGATGTCCCACTCACCAGGCTAAACAAGTAGAAGGTTACTTTCAGCTGTCCGTTGGTTGCCAGGATCCGCCACATAACCCACGCACTCAGGTCACTCCACAACAAGTACAAATATGACTCTGTCATTGTCCATGTTGGTGTGAATGACCTGAGACATACCTTCCTGGACTACATGAAAACAGACATGGACGAGCTCTCCGATCTTGTAGCCCAGGCAGGTATGACCCTAGCCCTGAGCAACATTCTGCCATCGCAAAGGACAAAATGATTGACTTCAACAATTGGCTAAGCTTCTGGTGTCATTCTAAGGGGATCCAGTATCTGCCTGCTTGGGATGACATGGTCGACAGACCATGATGCTTTGCCACAGATGGCCTGCACCTGTCGCCCCTGGGATTATGGATACTGGCTAAGGCTCTTGCTGCCCCTCTAGTGACTTTTTTAGGCAAGGTTCAAATAACAAATTCACCACCGTAACAGGAACAGGCAAGCAAAAACTGAGGGTAATGCTACTCAATGCTAGAAGTCTAAATCTCAAAATGCACTCACTCGAGGCACTCCTTAAAATGGAGAACATCGATATCTGTGCAGTGACTGAGACCTGGTTCAAGGCTCCAGAGAGCACCCCTGCACTACTAAGCTATAACTCATACCACACTTTTCGGCCATGTAACCTGGACCGAAACACCAAAGGCAGAGGTTTGTCCATATTCATTAAGGATATCCACACCTCCAGGCTAGTTGCTTAGCATTATGCATGCGAGGTTATCCAAGTGCAACTAACTCTGGGCAAAACTGCAATCCAAATTGTAGCTTGCTACAGATCCCCCACCATGCCCCAGGATTCCCACTCCTCTTTTCTTGATGTACTATCCTCCAAAAAAGGAAGCCAATTTGGTGGTCCTCTGCCATAAATAAACTGTACAACAGAAGGAAGAAACTGTTGCAAAAGTGAGTACAATCCCATGAGTGGAGGAGCTCCCTGGTCAGCCTCAGTAAGAAGCTGAGATCCCTTATAAGATCCTCCAAAGCTAGCTATGAAAACAAAATCGCCACTAATCTAAGGACAACCACAAAGCATTCTATAACTATGTCAAGAATCTCGATGGCAACACCCAGATCAGCTCTGAGTTACAGCACAAAAGCATGAAAATTACAGAACCAACTGATATTGCCAACATCCTGTCAGATAGGTTCAGTGATAACTTTACCCCCCCCCCCCACCCCCTAAAGGGCCCATATCTATACAGGAAGAATGCAGAGTCCCTGTAATCACAACTACGCAGGTAAAAGCTGCACTCTCTAAAACCAAAAACACAGCATCCATGGGACTGGACAACATCCCAGGCTATGTTTTACATGAACATCAGAATGAACTGGCTCCCCACTTAAGCACCATGTTCAATAATAGCCTCGCATCAGGCTTTGTGCCCACTGAATGGCGCACAGCAACAGTTATCCCACTCCACAAAGGGGGAGCCACCACTGATCACGGGAACTATCGACCTATTAGCCTGAGGAGCCTGGTCTGCAAGGCCATGGAACGTATCATCATGGAACTCATAAACAAAGATATTGGTAACCTCCAAACCCTGGATCCCACCCAGTTCGAGTTTTTGAAAGGCAGATTATGCCTCCTGAACCTGATTGACTTTTTTGAGGCAGTCACCAAAGCCGTAGATGAGGGTAAGGTGGTTCACACAGCCTATCTTGACCTCACCAAGGCTTTCGACACCATCCCCCATTCTGGAATTATAGCTAAACACACTAAACTAGGTATAAATCCCTAGGTCACAAGATGGGTTGCCAACTGGCTCACTGACAGAATCCACACTGTAAAAGTTGCAGACTCCAATTCTGACCTCAAAGCAGTGACAAGTGGAGTACCACAAGGTTCCGTCCTGGGACCTCTCCTGTTTGGTATCTACTTCTTTGAAGTACAGGCTAACACAGAAGGCCTCTGGCTAATCAAGTTCATAGATGACTGCAAACTAGGAGCCACAGTCAAGTCCCCAAATGATGTGGACATCTACAGAAGGGCCTTGCTGAGAAAGATGCCTGTTGTCAGAGCCATGGCCTCAAGCTCAATGCCAAAAAGTGCAGTGTCATCCCCTTTGGTAAAAACTATGTACCCATGAACTACCACATAGGCAGCAATCTATTTAATACTGAATATGTGATAAGAGACCTTGGGACCCAGGTGGACAGTAGTCTCTCCTTTGATAGTCATATTGCCACAGTAGTCAGGAAGTCCTTCTACATGGCACACCTCATCATAAAAGGGTTCTCATCCAGGAAAAAAGAGGTCATTGTTCCCCTTTACATGACACTCATTAGACCCATTATAGTGTACAACGCACCTTTTGGAATGTACCTCACAAGACATCTGCAACAGCTGGAAAGGCCACAGAAGTACCTCACAAAGAGGATTACTGGCCTCAAACAAATGCCATACACTGACTGCCTCAAAAAACACCAGCTTTACTCCGTAGCATATTGTCTACTCCGAGGTGATCTCTGCCTAACATATAAAGCTATGTCATACCCAGAGATGTTGAACATGCTACACCTAAAGAAATCCCAATCCCTCCGAGCTACACACTCTAGGGACCTAAACCTTGTCACCACTATAAACAGGACATGCTGGAGGGATAGCTTTCTGTCCCAGAAACTTCCCATACTCTGGAACAGGCTACCCATCTATGTCAAGCAAAGTTCTTCATTAGCACTCTTCAAGAAAAATCTTGATGAGTGGATGGGAAATAGGAAATACACCCCGGGGATCACTTCTGTGTCTCTGCTCGACAGTGGCACAGGAAAATAACTTTCTTGGGTGGCATAATCCAGGGAACCTTGTTGGCTAGGCTAACATAGGCCCTTGGGCCAATAGCCTAGTACCTACCTATGAACCTATGAACTTATGAATGTTTACTTCTTTTGATGTACTGGTTAATCCCATGAATGTTTACTAAGTGATGGTTTTATGTTGTGCTTATCAGTGTAGCACTGTTATAATAACTTGTTCTGTACAACTCTCTGTATATGCACTGCATTACTAAGGTTCTCTATCAGTATACCTCCTGCTAACCTACTTTAAGCTTACATTCATAAACTTTCTTAGCATCTCTCTGCTCTTATACTATCCTCATATTCTCTTGCTCTGATTCACTGTCGTCCTTCATCCATCTCTTTTTATAATATGTATTAACTTTACTGCCTCAATATACTATGACAGTTTAGTAGGATTTTTCTCTTTTCTTTCCTTTCAAACCCTGTGGTCACTGCATTCAACCTCAGTATTGCACGAGCTGTGTCACAAGGCCCAACTACCAAATACTTTCATTGCGAATGTTGTCATTGTACAATGTAAACAAACGTAATGTGATTAACCTTGCTGTGTATTAACTTCAGCCAGTCAAATATATGCCTGACCTGTGCTGGAAAGTAATTTTAACACCCCCCCCAACAAAACAATAGTCCTTGCACTCTAAGGGCCACTTACTAAGTTAGCCACTGTCCTTTCTCTTGACCAGTAGATGACACTGTATATAACAGTCACTTAGTCTCCCTAGCTACCAGGTGTTTGCATTCAAAAGATGAAAGAAAACCTGTTCTACTTTCTGCCTATTTGTTAATTGCTTTAAACTGGCTATAAATTGATTACTGCCTGCTATAATTTAACCCAAGGATAGAATTCCCACATTCCCTTTGGAAAAAATCACACATTATCTGTCTGCACAAAGAAGGAAATTCAACGTACATTACTAACTTTAGACCTAGAGCAATCTTATCTACTTTCTTCAAAATATTTGAAAACTGCATCAGTCAGTAAAATGTTACTCCGCCCTCTCTCCATATCTTTCAGTCACCTGTGGTATACCACAAGGCTCTATCTGATCTTCTCCTCTTTAACATTCTCACCAACACCTTCCATACATCCACACAACAGGCCTCCCTAATACAGTATGCAGATGACTCCACACTCATTTGCATATTTGACGACATGGCACGTCTCCAAGAAATTACTCAGGAAGCTTTAACAGACACTCACACATGACTTTCTAACTCACAACTCATGTTCAACCCTAAAAAAACAAAACAAACAAACAAAAAATATTACTTTTCACCCTCAATTCTTCGCTCCTTAAAAAAACAAGCAATGTATTAGGGATGATGGTGGACAATAATCTTAAATTTAACCTACATATACAAAATATCATAAGAAAAACTCACCAAAAACTAGGGATGCTTTACAGAGCTAAAACCTTTTGACCCAGCACAACTAAAACTACACTTGCCACTACTTATCCCCCCCAACACTTCTTTATGGTGCACCCATCCTTACTAACCACCAGGCTTCACAGAAATTAAAACTTGTTTTTCTGCATTTTCTTGCTGCCTTTAGCTAATTCCGCCTAAAACACAGATTTTTTAGAGTTTCTGTGTTTTAAAAAGCTTGCTTCAGCTACATATTGTACTTATTTTACTGCCTGCACTTTAACAAAGTCATTTTTGTGTTTAAATTACCTGTTTAACTGTTGTAGGCTACACACTCAATTGTGATAGCCATTTCTGTGCATTTAAAGTGTTTTTTTCTATTGTATCTGCTTTATTTTCTGAAAAAAAAAACAAAAGATATACTTGTTTTCCCGCCTTTCTAAGCTAGTATAGTCCAGTTTTCAGGTTAGTGCTGAATTCAGGGCTGTGTTGCAAGTTTCTGTGTTTGCCCATACCTTACTTAGATAGAAGGAAGTTTCTCTGTTCACCTATGAGAAAGGGGAGCTTTGAGCAGCCTATCTGTCCCTGGAGGAGTGGTTTCTGCCCATACATTAGTAGTTTATTGGCCATTTTGGGCTAATTTCTATCTCTTTCATTTCCCTGCTATAAAACCCGCATTTGCGAGGTTTTTGTGCTTGTATACAGCTCAGCAAGCTCCTGCCTGGTGCCCTGCAGAATTCTACAGCAGCAGAGAGACAAAAGAGAGACTTTGGAGTGATTATCATTTTCTGCATTTTCTTGCTGCCTTTAGCTAATTCCGCCTAAAACGCCGAGTTTTTAGAGTTTCTGTGTTTTAAAAAGCTTGTTTCAGCTACATATTGTACTTATTTTACTGCCTGCACTTTAACAAAGTCATTTTTCTGTTTAAATTACCTGTTTAACTGTTGTAGGCTACGCACTCAAGTGTGATAGCCATTTCTGTGCATTTAAAGTGTTTTTTTATTGTATCTGCTTTATTTTCTGAAACACACACACAAAAAAAAAAAAAATATATATATATATATATATATATATATATATATATATATATATACTTATTTTCCCACCTTTCTAAGCTAGTATTGTCAACTTTGTAGGTTAGTGCTGAATTCAGGGCTGTGATACAAGTTTCTGTTTTTGCCCATAACTTACTTAGATAGAAGGAAGTTTCTCTGTTCACCTGTGAGAGAGGGGAGCTTTGAACAGCCTATCTGTCCCTGGAGGAGAAGTTTCTCCCTAGAAATTAGTAGTTTGTTGGCCATTTTGGGCTAATGTCTATCTCTTTCAATTCCCTGCTGTAAAACCCACATTTGCACGCCGGTTAGCTAGGGTATAACTATTCCCGGCTCCACAAAGTCTACTCTTCAATTTTTCCTTTGGAACTAGACAAACTTTCAACTTAAGCACTCAAACCATTCACTTCTCAGCCTGGCGCTTGCTCAAAACTCATAGCAAGCACTAATAAACCTAAGGCTGTAGAGAAGGACAAGGATCTCTATTCGACCTTACCAGCCAGTCAGCAAAAACAGTTCACTGTACCTACCCAAGCATGTCCAAAGGTCAGTTTCAGGTGTACTCTCTTGTGCAACTGGTGAATCTGGGCATTTTGAGGCAATGTTACAACTGCCTCATGTACACAGACAACCCTCTCCTCCTACCACTAAACACTAATACTTGCGAGAGATGCAATTATACAGCCAAACTGGAGGCTAAGCTCTCTCAACCCAAGACTGGACCAGACAGTCAAGAGGAGAATGGAACTACTTGCATCACAACACCAGTGTCACATAGACCTATGAAACCAGCACTGGCAAAAAACACACATAAATACACGAAACCATACTCGGAGGCTCTAAATAAAAATATGCAAAAGCAACAGAGACCTCCAAAGCAGACAACCAAGCAACCTCCACCCCCCAACACAAACAATGAAACACATACTTCACAAAACCAGTGTGCCATGCAGTCACAGCCCTTAAGGCAAAATAACATACCCAACACACTAGTAATAGGCACACTGACGTCCCACTCACTAGGCTGAACAACGAGAAGGTTACTGTTAGCTGCCTGTCAGGTGCCAGGATTTGCCACATAACACAAGCACTCAGATCACTCAAGAACAAGTACAAATATGAATCTGTCATTGTCCATGTTGGCGTGAATGACCTGAGCTGTACCTCCCTGCACTACATGAAAAGAGACATGGAAGAGCTCTCTGATCATGTAGCCCAGGCCGGTATGACCCTGACCTTGAGTAGCATCCTGCCCTCACCAAGAATGATACCATGGTATAAAAAAAAATTATGAATTTCAACAATTGGCTAAGCTTCTGGTGTCATTCAAAGGGGACACAGTGTCTGTCAACCTTGGATGACATGCGCGACAAGCAACGCTGCTTCGCTAAAGATGGCTTGAACCTGTCACCCTTAGGCTTTTGAATACTGGCCAAGTCTCTTGCCACCCCCATAGTGCCTTTTTTAGGCAAGGCTCAAAAGACAAACCCACAGCCGTAAATAGCACAAGTAGCAACAAACTGAGGGTAATGCTGCTCAATGCCAGAAGTCTAAACTTCAAAATGCACACACTTGAGGCACTCCTCAGTATGGAGAAAATTGATATATGTGCAGTAACAGAAACCTGGTTTAAGGCTCCAGAGAGCACCCCAGCACTACCAGGCTGAAACTCATACCATACATTTCAGCCACAAAACCTGGACCGAAATACAAAAGGCGGGGACGTATCCATATTCATCAAGGATACCCACACCTCCAGCTTAGTGATATAGCATGATGCTTCAGCGATCGTCCATGTGCAACTAACAATGGGTAAAACTGCAATTCAAATTGTAGTTTGCTACAGATCACCCACCATGTTCCAGGACCCCCATTCCACATTTCTGGAAACACTGGGAAATATAAAGGTCCTACCAAACACCCTGATATTGGGTGATTTCAATTACCCAAACATTAACTGGGAGAACTACTCAAGTACTAACTCCCTTGCCCAGCATTTCCTAGAATTTATAAACTCAAGCACCCTGGATCAACTGGTCAACACCCCTACCAGAGGTGACAACATATTGGACCTGGACATCACCTACATGAGCGACTGGTGTTCCACTCCGGAGGTCAGCCCCTCACTGGTTAGATCTGACCATAAACTAATCACTTTTGATATCCACATTCCGCCCCCACCCCCGGTCAAAGAAACCACTGTGAAAAACTTTTCAAAAGCAAACTTCACATTACTTAAGATCGAGGTGGAAAGTTTCAAAGCCCCCATGCTAAAAGATAACGCTACCCAAGCTGCAAAATCCTTTACTAATGCACTCTACGGGCACCTACAAGAATGCATGGATCATGCTGTCCCAAGAAAAACCAAGACTCACTCCTCCAAGAAAAGGAAACCAGTCTGGTCGACCCCTGCCATAAACAAGCTATACAATAGAAGGAGGAAACTAATACAGAAAAGAGTAAAATCCCAAGAAGGTAAGACATCCCTGATTAGTATCAGCAAGAAACTATGATCCCTCATAAAATCATCCAAGGCTAGCTTTGAAAGAAAAATTGCCAAGGACTCCAAAGATAACCATAAGGCATTCTTTAGCTATGTCAAGAATCTAAGTGGCAATTCTCAGATCTGCTCGGAGTTAGTGCAGAATGGCACAAAATACAAAATACACTGAACCAGCCAATATTACCAACATCCTGGCAGACAGGTTCAGTGCAAACTTCACCCCCCTCTCACCCCCAAAAGGGCCCATAACCATACCAGAAGAATGTAGTGCCCCTGAAATCACAGACACTCAGGTTAAAACAGCCCTCTCCAAAGCCAAAAATGCAGCATCAATGGGACCGGACAGTGTCCCAGGCTGCATCCTACATGAGCTCAAAGATGAACTAACCCCCTCACCTAAACACACTGTTCAAACTCAGCCTCTCCACAGGCTATGTGCCCATAGAGTGGCACACAGCAAGCTCCACAAAGGTGGAGCCACAACAGACCCCAGGAACTATAGCCCTATAAGCCTGACTAGCTTGGTCTGCAAGGTTATGGAGTGCATCATCATGGATCTCATTAACAGAGACATTGGGAACCTCCAAACACTGGACCCTACCCAGTTTGGCTTTGTTAAGGGCAGATAATGCCTCCTAAACCTGGTGGACTACTTTGAGACAGTTACCAAGGCTATAGACGAGGGAAAGGTGGTCCACACAGTCTACCTAGACCTCGCAAAGGCCTTCAACACCATTCCCCATTCTGATATTATAGACAAGCTCACCAGCTTGAACATAAACCCCTACATCATGATATGGGTTGCCAACTGGCTCATGGACAGAACCCACATGGAGTTGCGGGAGCTAGGTCTGACTCTAAATCAGTTACAAGTGGCATTCCCCAGGGCTCAGTCCTAGGAACCCTTCAGTTGGCATATACTTCTCAGAGGGATAGGCAAGTACAGGAGGTCTATGGCTGACCAAGTTCGCAGATGACTGCAAACTAGGGGCTATAATTGACTCTCCAGCTGACACAGACATCCTCCAAAAGGGTCTCACTGAGACAGATACCTGGTGTCAAAACCATGGCCTCAAGCTAAATGCCAAAAAGTGCATAGTCATCCCCTTTGGAAAAAACAAAGTACCCACAAACTACCACATAGTTGGTAGCCCCCTAAATACGGAAGATGTAATAATGGATCTGGGGACTCAAGTAAATAGTAATCTCTCCTTTGATAATCACATTGTCAAAGTGGTTAGAAAATCCTTCTATGTGGCCCACCTAATCACAACACAAAAAGGTTTGCATCCAGATCAAAAGAGGTCATTGTGCCCCTCTATGCATCACTCATCAGACCCATCATAGAGTACAACACCCCATTTGTGATGTACCTTACAAGACACCTGCAACAGCTGGAAAGACCAGAGAAGTACCTCACCAAGAGGATCCCTGGTCTCAAACAGATGCCCTATGCAGCTCGACTGAAGAAACTCCAGCTGTACTCGGTTGCATACCGCCTACTCAGAGGTGATCTATGCCTGACATACAAAGCCATGTCCAACCTAGAATTGATGGACATGCTCCTCCTAAAGAAAACCATATCCCTTCGAGCCACACGCTCTAGGGATCTAAACCTCACCACAACAATAAATAGGATGTGCTAGAGGGATAGATTCCTGTCCCAGAGACTTTCCATGCTCTGGAACAAGATTCCAATCTACATTAAGCAGAGCTCCTCACTATCTCTCTTCAAGAGAAACCTCAATGAGTGGATGGGAAATGGAAAGTTTACCCCGGGGCTCACTTAAATGACTCTGCTGGACAGAGGCACAGGGAACTAATTTAAGGGGGCAGCGAAAGCCAACACAATTCCGGCTTGGCTTATAAATGCCTTAAGGCAGATAGCCTAATACCTACCTATGAACCTATGAACCTATGAACAAAGTTGCTAAATTTGCAGCAAATACTCTTTTCAGAACTCACCACTGTATATAGCACTGAAAAGCCTAATTGGGTAGAACTACCACGTCAGCTAACATATACACAGTTTCTTACCACCTTTAAAATTATCCAGCATCCATCTGCTTATCCAGCACTATATAACATTCTACACAACTATGTTCTCAGTCGGTCATTACAATCCAATGACCAAAAATCTCCTGTCCACAAACCTATCTTATCTGCTGGGAATTGTCTATACCTGTACTATGTTGCTAATGCCTGGAACTCCTTACGTGTATGCATCAGGTCAATACCGCCCCTCCCATCCTTCAAAGACATTGTGAAAGACTTCCTAGCTAAAAGTTGGGTCTGTTCTTGCTCAACACCAGGATAAACTATATCCCTAAATGTGAACAAATAAATATTCATACCTTACACCTCCTTACTCTGTCTTTTTCACTTCTTCCTTATTTATATCAAGGTATCTTCCCTGGCTTTCTCCCTAAATGTACCGTAAGCCAGCTTTTCTTTCACTTCATATTGCATTTCCTGTTTGTATTATACTAACTTACCTTTAATTTCTCTATAAACAGGCTAACATTTCTCTAAATATTAATTCATGGCCATATAACTTATATTTATTCTTAACCAATGTTTTCATATTATGCCTAATTTGGCATAATTATTTAAACTGTAGATGTTTTTTGCATTATTTTTGAAGATTGTAAAATTATTGTTCTTAAAGTGTTTTGTAATACTTTGTAGCTTTTCTCCCTGGGCCTCTGCTGAAAATGAACAAGTACCCAATTTGACTTTCCTGGTAATCCAATGTCAGTAAATAACTATAAGTGTAGGAAGCACTAACTGAATGCTCTTTCTTCATAGGAACATAGGAATACAGGAGCAGTGCTAGAAGCAAGCATTCACATGGACTGTAAAATGCTTAGCCATATGCACCATTAAGAAGATACACTTAAAAGTTAAAGTCCCAAATATAGGAAAAAAATAAAATGTCCCGCATCCCAGAACAGAGAAATTTTGACACTAAAAGAAACCCATAACCTCATAACGTTTAAACATCTTAAACAACATCTGGTAGAACCACCGTCATATTCAAGACATTATGTCTCAACTCCTTAATACCCACTAAACTTTATCGTCCAAATACCATAAATATTCAACTAAATTTAATAATTTTAATAATTCTGATTGGCATGCTCTAATCTACACTCTTCTAACCACCTACTCTTTTCCAGTGTGTCCTCTCCACTCACCCCCAATACCTTTCTCTAAACTCCTGCATTAAACCATCTCTCCCACTCACCTCATTAAACTTACTTCACTGTGTTCTTCTATCTTTCAACTCGCTATATCTGCATCGATTTGCTGCATTTCTACTGTGGTTCACAATCTGCTACGTACTGCCATTCTTCTGTATGTTTAAACTAATCCTTGCATCTCTCTTGTGCTATCTATAGCAAACAGAAACATTCATCTATGAATGTTGTATCTAGAAGCCAGTATTAATAATGTACACAGTAATGTAGCTGCTCTCCTTATTTGCTGTTGACTGCTCACACATCTCTCTCCCTCTTTCTTATTGCTAATTAATTAAGGCCTATAACCATACCTGTAACACGTACAATGTAAATAACATATTTCTGTACTGCAATAGCTCTATTTAGCTGTTATTACAAGATATTTTACTTCTTTTCTCTTTTGGTTTAATAGTTAGGACTGCCTACACATTGGTATAGATTCATAGATTCATAGACTGTTACTAGGCTAAGGACACAAGGGGCCTTTCTAAGCCTAGCCAAATTTTTTGAAAGAATAATGATGTCCTGCATCTACATAGGACATTGAGGGCCAGGCATTTATAAGCTACCTCTGTCCATAATGGACATGAAGCCAGGCCTGGTGTAAATTTCCTATTCCCCATATACTCATCTAGGTTGTGCTTAAACTGGGTAACAGATGAACTTGGCTTCACATGGATGGGAAGCCTGTTTTGTAGGAGGCACAGTCTCTGGGACACACATCTGTCTCTCCAGCATATTCTGTTTATGTCTGCATGTTCTCCTTGCATTCATGTGGGTTTCCTCCGGGTGCTCCGGTTTCCTCCTACGTTACAAAGACATGCATCTGGAGCCTTTCTCCCTGGGCCTCGGGTTGCCCGGATGGTCTCCGACATGGAGGATTTTTTAAATGAATGTGATAACCTGAAGTGTATGTTTGTAAGTGGAGGTTACCCACATAAGTTTATTATTGATATTATGTTGGAAGTAGTGAATAAAAGGGAGAGTGGTTTCTTTAGCCCATTATTAACTGACTTGAATTCCAATACAGCTATCCACAGCAATACATCTGATTTAGTTAATGATAACAACCAAGTAGAGAAAAGGGACTATAAGACCTCTTTTATTACTGTTTACACTAATGACAGTTACACATTAAGGAAAATCCTTGAGAAAAATTGGTCTATACTAAATCATGAGAAGGCTATTAGACCATTCATAGGTACTCAACCAACTATGGTATTTAAGAAGGCAGACATCTAAAAAAACATTTTTGAAATGAAACCAATGTCAAACAGCAATGATAGCTACTTGAGAAGATGTGAAATGTGTAACTTCTGTAAACACATTAAGGAAGGGAACATTTTCCAAATTAATAATGTGGAGGTCAGGATCCACCAAAAGTGTAATTGTGCCTTTGATAGGATTATCTGTTGTGCCCTATGCAAGTGTTGCAGTTGTTTTTATATAGGTAAAACCAATTGTTACTTAAAAAATCGAATGTATGAGCATTTATATGATATAAAATAGAAAAAAAACACTAATGCACTTAGCAAGCATATAATGGAAAATGTTAGACATTCCTTCAATTTTATTATTATCGACACCATCAAAACAGAACTCCAGGGGGGAGCTTGGTCACTAATACTGGAGAAGAGGGAACTATACTGGCAGCTGCGACTTGATGCATCCAGCTGGCCAGGCTTGAATGAGCACATTTCCATCAGTTTCCTTTCAAAATTAAAGGCTTTAAAAAGATAATAAATGTTATAGGCATATACACTTTTGACTAATTTTTAAGTACATGCACATATATTTATATAGATGACTGTGTTATATGGATTTCTATTGGATTTTCATTGTATTTATTGTTTAACCTACTGACTATTGTCTTTTTATATTTATATAGAATTATATTATTTAATATGGGTTTTTCTTTAAGGGGGTATGTCATTTTATATATAATTTATTAACTGGTCATGATGGTTTTTGATTTAAGTATAAAATGTATAAGGAAGTTTAATTATTTATCTGATTATGTTCTGAAGTGGTCAGGACGAAAGCGCTCATCTGTGGATTTTATTTGTTTCTCAATAAACTCCAGTATTGGTTTTATTGAATTGACTCTTTTTGTGTTTTAATGCATCATGAAGGGGCATTTCCTACTGCTTCAGCTTGGCGACTTTGTGTTTTGAATTGCTACAATGCCTCAGAATACCATTCTCAACCACACTGGCCACAGAGATAGTCAGGAACTGTATATCCATGGCCACTGATCTACTAGGAAGGAGTGAGGAAAACTTAAATATTGAACAAGTCAATAAAACAAGCAACTTTATGAGCAATGTTCAGCTATGAGCAAACTAGATGCTCTAATAGTTAAAAGAATCTGTCTATACAGTAATGTTGCAAGAGTGCAGACTGCAGACCAGAAGAAAGAAGCTTAGAATAACAGGCACAATAAGCCTTCACCAGCAATTCCTAACTCAAAAGGGTAAAGGCTCCCCTCCCACAAGAGTGTAGACCACAAACCTTTCTAATGTAAAATAACTGGTTTGGATACCAAATGCTTAAACCAGAACAAAGACACTTAGAATAACAGGCACAATAAAACTTCAGCAGCAATTCCTAGCTCATAAGGGTGGAGGCTACCCTCTCTTCCCACAAGAGTGTAGACCACAAACCTTCATAATGCAAAACAAATGGTTTGGAGTCCAAGTGCTTAAACCAGAACTAAGACACTTTAAGAATATTAGATACAATAAGCCTTCAACTAGGAATTCCCAGCTTAGAAGGACATAGGCTATCCTCTCCTGCCACAAGAGTTTGACCGCAAACCTTCCTAATGTAAAATAACTGGTTTGGAACCCAAATGCTTAAATCAGAACAAAGATACTTAGAATAACAGCCACAATAAGCCTTCAACAATTGCCAGCTCAGAAGGGTGGAGGCTGCCCTGTCCTCCCACAAGAGTATAGACCACAAACCTTCTTCATGTAAAATAACTGGACTGAAGCCCAAGTGCTTAAACCAGAACTAAGACACTTATGGAATAACAGACACAATAAACCTTCAACCAGCAATTCTCAACCTAGAAAGTTGTAAGCTACGTCTCCTGCTACAAGACTGTACACCATAAACCTTGCTTATGTAAGATAACTAGTTTCAAGCCCAAGTGCTTAAATTAAAACTAAGACGTTTAGTAACAGTTACAATTTAATCAGGCTACATACAAGCAGTAATAAATGCAACAGAACAAATGCAAGTGGACACTTTAATAACAAGCAGCAAAAGCAAAAATAAAGTAATAAGGTAGGAAGAAGCACATATGCAATAAAAGCAGCTAAATATATATATATATATATATATATATATATATATATATATATATATATATATATTAGTAAGTGAGATGGGAGGAAACAAAAGATAATTCAAAAATAAAGAGACTAAGGGGATGGGCCTTCCAAACTAATCTTTCAGTACTCAGTAGAATGAGCTGATGTAATGGGACTGGGAGGAGTGTCCAAAATCAGTTTTATAGTAGGGGTGGGCAACTCAAAAGCTACCAAGTTTAAGAGTACAACAACAGTAGGGTAGGTAGGTGGGAAACACAGGTATATATCACTGACACAAGTAATAAAATTGCTAATCACAAATGTTTTATGAGTATTGGTGAATGTACAAAATCTGGCAGTATAAATGCTTACAAAATTATAGTTGTTTCACAGAAAACAATCATTAGACGATGGCCACCAACATGTATATTAACAGATGATAATTTAAAAGATGAGAGAGTCTCACAATATTGTCACCAATATTTTTAACCCTCATGTAAGCAAAATCACATCTATCACTTTACCACAGAACAAAGTATTCTCCTCCTGCAATAAGTAACAACACTTGCATATAAACTCCTTAATTTTAAAAGTATTAGAATGATAGGTCATCACATATCCAAATTTAGATTTCTGGAGGATTTAGCTTGATTATACTTGAGAAGATCAGTTCTACTTTTTTTGCTACTAGCTGTCTATAGGTGTTGACAGACTGTGTATTGTAGCCCTTCTTATGAAATCTATTTACCAATAAATTAGCTTCCTCCTTGCTCGAATGTGGGTCACTACTTAATGCAAAGATCTTGAGAGAAGGAGATGTTATGTACAATATAGGGCAGATGGCAATTCTCAGAAAATAAGGAAGCATTTTGGTAAATGGCTTCCTGTATATCAGTGTGCAAACAGAACAAACTGATACTTCTATTAACTTATAACTTCAGCATCTAAGAAGTGTACAATAAATAAGTTAGAATTAACAGTGAAGAAAATATTGCAAGAATTATGGCCGAGATACTCCGCAAATTCCTTGAAGCAAACAGTCATTGAGGTATCTACACTACATCTCTATAAAATTAAAAATGGAGTATGTCAGAATTATAATTTAAAGTGAGTTTAGAAAAACCCATAAAGAGACTGGAATAAGATGGAGCTAAGGGTGCTCCCATTGCAGCTTTATGTGCCTGTTACTGGCATCTCCCAAAAGCAAAATACATTTATATTTAAACTAAGTAAAAAGGTTTAGCAAAAAGAGAAATACGTTCCTGATTACAGAGGTTTGCTAATTAAAAAAAAAATCACTGCCTGGATCCATATATCATGAGGAATATAAGTGCATAGTGAGCATACATCCAGAGTACATAAGTAAGTATTTAGTTCAACATGTAAATCATTCATAAGCTGCAGAAAGTATGTAGTATCTTTTATTCAAGCCCTGGCAAATTGTTACAAAGGCTTTAAACAGACTTATACCTAGGCTAAAATGGGTTCCATGAAATCACCAGTACCATAAACACTAGATCAACCTGGAGTGGGTTGAGCTTGTTTATGAGTTTTAGGTAACAATATAAGTTCTGAGGACCTGGTTCCATTACCATAAACTTTCTGTACATATTGTGACAAAAATTCATCTGTCTGGTGTTTAAAAAACAAATAAGATCAACAAATAACCTATGATAGTATAACACATTATTAAGTTGACATAAAGTTTCATTTCTCTAGTGGTTTGTATCACAAACAACCACAGCCCCATCTTTATTTGCTTGCATAATAGCAACTTCTGTTTGTAATTTATGTTTGGATAAAGCCCTGTTCTCAGAAAGACACAAATTAAGTGTAAAATTCTTAAAGACAATAACTTTGTTCCTATGTAATTCCATAATTATATACTGGTCAAACAGGCATACAGCCAGGTGATAAGGGTATTGGTAATTTGTCATGAAATCTGAAATTAACTACATTATATATTTGTAAATCAGTCATAGTAGGTATATTCTGCAACCAATGCTGCAGATTTAATAACTTCAAAATAAACTTTCTAAAATCCCAAACAGCCTAAAACTCAGAAACATTCCCCAACAAACTTCTCATCAATAGCTGAGAAAGGCAACCACAGAAGGTTTTAAGGGTAAGTTTGTCATCATTGGTTCAATGAGGAAGGTACCCATGGAGTTGCATTCAGAACTTCCTACTGCTGTTCCAGTTACATGACATGTTTTATAAAGCATCACACCATAAAAGGCAATAGCAGCCTAACAGGCCTGATTCCTCCCCTTCTGAAACACTGAATGACAAATGCACTGAAATGCATTTACTATAGAATATTTTTAGTAAAAAAGTACACTTTTGCTGAAGTAATCTTCTTCCATGTCCCTTAATGCAAAAAGTAATTTGTCAATTTATGGAGCAAATTAACTTTTGCCCAGGTTAAAACTATTCATGAGTGACATTTTATAAGACAAGTGAAGTGTCATTTCCCCTGATGGCTCATAATATTTATTTATTTCAGAAATGTATTTCCATTATAGTAGGACAGCTTACTGACCTCCATAAAATTTGTTTTTTGTAATATATATATAGTACTTACGTATTATCGCAACCATATTTTCACAGTTGTGAAATTGTCATGCTGGCATGAAAACAAGTGCTGAGAACACCGTAAGGTGTTATTTTGATGTCCTTACAACTGAAAAATCACTCTGGCTTACATTCAGGAAAATATACAAATGTGTAAGTGTTGTTCCTGTCTTGCGTGCATTACACACGTCTGCCTCGGTTGGCAGACCTTTTGTCGTACTGACGAAAGGAGTACTTTTGTTGTGAGGAAAGAATGCTGAGTCTCCCTCTCCCCAAAAAATAACACCAACACATGACAATGATTCAAACTATTATTGTCATTCCTTACGACTGCCAAAAACTTTACATTACAAATTGTTCCTGTTCCTAAAAGTAACTAAAAGTTTTTGGTCAGTACAAAGGAATTCGAACAGCAGTTTGAATTATAATGAGGTCGTCCCTTTCATTACTCGTACTTGTTAGTTCTTCTGGACAAGGGTATCCTTAATTCCCTGTTCAGCTTCACTTTGCTGTTTCAGGAAACACATCCGGTTATGAGGGAAAGTAACATAGCTTAAGATTGCATGCATCAGTTAATCAGGAATAGGTATGGGTACAGGGAACTGAAGGAAAACAGAAAAGCTCTTAAGCTCATCTTCCGGACATCTGCCGTGGTTAATTTCTGGGGATGATAAGAACCCAGCCGACAGGACGATAGCAGGCATTAAGACTCAAGCGTGCGTCTGCGATGCTATGCACGCAAGACAAGGAGAGGCTTTTCCAAATTGTTTCTGTCCCGAAAAGTAAAGTACAGTTTCTGGGAAGATGTAAGGAATTAGAATAACATTTTAACAATTTTCATGCACTCAGATCTATAGACATATGCGCATTTTGCAACTGTGAAAATCTGGTTGCGATAATACGTAAGTAACTATATATATATATATATATATATATTTCACTGCAATGTTTCATCCAAATATAAATCAATATTTATATATATAAAAGGAGAGAAAGAGAGGCAGACAATTTTCCTTCACTATAGTAATCCATCCAAAACTAACATTTGTAAAGTTATCAATGCCAAAAGGTGACGTACACTGTTAAGGACGAGCATTAGTAAACTAGAAGGCTGAGAGAGAAACATAGAGAAAACTATTAATAGCAGAGCAGCTGATTTGCTCTTGAGATCTTAATTTATATTTAAAGC
Organism: Protopterus annectens; assembly: GCF_019279795.1. Lineage (NCBI taxonomy): Eukaryota > Metazoa > Chordata > Ceratodontiformes > Protopteridae > Protopterus > Protopterus annectens. Next base: position 881,428,042 of record NC_056739.1, on the reverse strand, counting down.
AATGAGTCAAAGTATATATATATATAAAACGTTATCCATTTGGGTTCACAAAGTAAAGACGAATGGACTGTATGAGGTATGTATTGTTAAAAGTAGATGGCGACCTGCAGTTACTCAGTGAAATTAAGTTGCATTTTGAACAGAAACAATATCAAATAATACATGGAAATGTCCAGAATATTAACTAACCTTGGACACATTGTGATAAGTTGCGCAAACAGAACCAAGTTCTCTTCATTTTCCTGTTCAGAAAGTGAAAACTTATTTTTTTAACTGTTATTTTAAAATGGCATTGGGTTCAAACAGACATTTGTATTCTTTAACACAGAGCCAATGCAAACCCACAAAATGGAAGTGGTATGGAAGTATCTTGGCATCCCACTAAGTAACCACGCGTAAAATTTTGCAACAGCTGCAGTATGTTAAATTCACTGCCATGTATGAGTGAATCATAGTAGGCAAATTCTCAAGTGAAGCACGATGCTCAATATGCGTAATATTTCTTAGATGGTAAGAAGACTTAAAAATGGCTAACACTTGTTTCTCAGATCCCAGCCAGTCATTGAAAATCTATGCACTATCCTCATACCTAATGTTACGCTGGAGGACAGTGTATTTTATGGGTTTGTAAATGGCTTGAAATGCTTGGGCATTTGCCTGGAAAGGGTTATGTTTGAGTCAGTTTGCATCATCGACATATAGAACATGTCCTGTCTTTCAGAGAACTGAAGGGGAGGGGCACATATTCCTGGGGGAAGGAGAGATAGAGATGAATATCATCTGCAAAGCAGCAATATTCCAGTCTTCTCCTTCTAATAACATTGCTGAGAAGTAGCATGTATATAGTTAGCATAAGATGTCCTAAAATAGTCCCCAGGGAAACTCAGACTTCTGAGTCAAAGCAGCAGCTAAGCTAAGACCTGACCCCACTCTCTGAGAATGCCAAGGTAAGTAGAAGTCAGATCCGTCTACTGCTCTGCATGAATACTACTGTAGGTCCTCAGCCACTCCACAAAGGTCACATGGTCAGCCATATCAAAGGCAGGGGCGAGATCAATAGGAACCTGGATTGAATACAGCTGTCAGGTTCTACCAGCCAGCAAGTCTCATCAGCATAAGTGTAGTCGTAATGCTGTGATGTACTCTAAAACCAGACTGAAATCTGTCTAAAAAGTCCAGAAGTAAAGAGCGCATGTAGAGCTAATATGCTATCCTCCATAAAAAAATAACCTTATTATTCATAGATTCATAGATATTTACTAAGATACTGCTCTGTGAACATCTTTAGGAACCTTTGGACTTTCATTGTAAATACGAATAATTCACAGATGAGCAGAAAATTTACATGTTGTCCCTATTCACAGGGAAATTTTCAGAATGTGTAAACAATACTCCTATCCTGGATGAAAAATAACAGAATAAATAAGATCCTTTCTGTCACTGTTTGAATACTGCCTTCCTTGTTTCATATTAAAAAGAAATATATCTTACTATGAGTGCACAAAGCTAAATCATAACAACACATATCGACCTGTCGCATAAGAGAAAACAGCAGACATAAAATAAAATAACTGGGGCATGAGAAATGAACTGCATAGTACCAATTAGTGCACCTATTTAAAAAGAAATCATACATCCAGCGAGACATACTAATGATTGTAACTAAAAAGTTATTTAACTCAGCACCTTAAAGATTAAATTTCTCAGCGTAACATGTTG
>NC_056739.1:881356323-881421323 GCF_019279795.1 Protopterus annectens | reverse complement strand
GGAGGGAGGATAGGAGCTGAAGAAGAAGGCAACAGAGGTGGGGGAGAGAATGATAGATGAGATGGATTGAAATGCAAGAAAATGTGTGAAGAGGTGATTAGATGAGGGAAAATAGTGTCTGGCAGTAGCAGTATGGTATGAGATATGAAGTTGGAGGGAAAGTTTTAGATAACCGGGGGGGGGGTCGGAGCCTAGGGAAGTAAGCAAAGTAGTAAGGAATAGGTGTAGCTGCTGGATTAACCAGGAGTGGTAGAAGAACAAAGTCAACTGTTATGGAGGAAGTCTTTTAAAGTAAGATGGGTTGGAAGTGGTTAGGACTGGTAGAGGGATGGTATTCCATACCTTTGAGATGTACTTTGAGTAGATGGATTTGGCAGCTTTACTGTTGGATTTAATGACTTTTAGTAAAGGTTTGTTAGAGGATTGGAGGAGGCGAGTGTTAGTATAAGGTTAGTAAAAGAAAAATGAGATACCTTGCCAATAAATTGGTGCTGCTATACAAACATCAACCAAAGAACAGAAAGAAAAGCTGCACCAAAACCATGAACCAATAAAAACAACTTCTTTATTAGTAGCTAGTACACCAAATAACATTTGGGATGGTTTATTGATTGTACTGCATGAATTTATAGCATATTTACACACTACTAGTAAATTTCTGAAATTTAAGAAAAACATTCAATATTGTAAAATTGATTTTTAGACATTACTCTAGTAAAAACCTTAACGGGGAAATTGGATACTATGCTTTACAAGAAACCTGTTTAAAATGTACTTATTTATCAAGAGATAGTATGCATCCTATGTACATGTTTTATAATAGCATGTTTAATCAAATGGCAAGGTTAAGCAGACTAAATACACAAAATGATCAGTTACGTCAACAGTTGGAACAATTTTGACTAATGACTTTGAAAAAAGAGGTTATTATAGAGAGAGGGCAGAAATGTTAAAGGAACAAGTACTGGCTGATAGAGAGTCTAAATATGCCCCCATCTATTCACCTAAACATAAACATCAACAAAAAATGTAGTAGCTTCTCAAAATGTTCATCTAAGTCATAGTTATATTCTAACTTATGATCAGAATACACCAGCCATAAAGCAAATTATTCAAAAACATTGACCCATACTCTCTCAAATTCCAGAGTTGAGAGACATTGGTGTGAATAGACCTTTTTATATACACAGAAGAAGCTTAAACTTAAAAAACAAATTATGTTATGGAGAACAACAAAAGTTGCACACACCTCATGTTAATAAAAAGGGCACTAAAAATGTAATCATTGCTCTTTATGTAAATAAAGAAATAAATAAATATATATATATATATACACACACATACACACCAACTCAAGTTGTATTGTTCCTATTAGAAATACAGAATTTCATTTACAAGCACTAAACATCGTGTTTATATGGCTAAGTGCACTCAGTGCTCATCTTTTTATATAGGAAAAACAAATCAGATGCTAAAAAATCAGATCAGTAGTCACCTGTCAGAGATCAGAAGAAAGGTTTTAACAAACTCATTATAAAAGCACATACAAGAAAAAGGTGCTACACATTTTTTTTAAGTTTTATATTTTAGAGCAAGTTTATAATTGTGGTAGAGGTGATGATATTTTAAATAAAACAGAACTATGTGAAAATGAATGGATTCTATTCTTTAGGGCTTATACAGCTCCCGGTTTGAATGAAGTATTTTCTTTAAAAACAGAGCTCATATACTTGCATAACTGTATTACATGAGCTAGTCATCTTTAAGGTACGAATTGTTTTGAAAATGGATGACCATATAAAAAGGTGTGACTCAAAGCTGTATGTTGAAGCCTGAGGAAGTGGATTTAAGTCTGTGAAAGTACTACTGTTTGGTGTACTAGCTACTAATAAAGGAGGTGTTTTTATCACTTCATGGTTTTGGTGCAGCTTTTCTTTCTGTTCTTTGATATAAGGTTAGAGCACAGTTTGAAGGGCGGGGATTTTATCAGAGTGATGCACTATTCTGTGAGCAGAGGTTAGTTGTGTATAAGTCAGGTGGCTTGGAAGGTCTAGCCAGTTTAGTTGATGTAAGGCAGTGCAGTGGTGAGACCTATGTGGTGTGTTGCTGGTGAATTTTGCAGTCTTATTATAACTGCTTTCTAATTTGCAAAGGTCCATTTTATTTATTTATTTTTATTTTATTTTTACTTTACTTTTGTTAACTGGGAAAGTCCGACTGGAAAAAGGTCCATTTTCAGCAGAGGCCCGGGGAGATAAGCTCCAAACAACACATACATAGAATAACAGGCAATTACATGGAACCATGTACTCAAGTTAGTAAAGATGGTAGAGGCGCATAATAGGGTGGAGAGTAGATGAGTATGCACTCTCTCTTGTCTAGTGTTGTTAGTTAGGAAGGATCTAACTCTATACAGTGAGCTGACTTTTATGTGTGTTTTCTTAATGGACTGCGATAGGTGTAAATCAAATTTCAGATTATTGTCAATTAGTACACCTAGTAGTTTTGTTTGTGTGTCAGCTGATATTGTGGTGTTGTTGGAAGAATGTATTTGGAAAGGTGTGGTGGGATTGTGTGATTAGCTTAGTCTTAGAGAGGTTCAGAATTAATTGATATTCCGGGAGATGTGATTCAACAACAGAGAAGAACTGTTGGGTAGTGGAAACAAGTTGTTGTAAGGAGGGTGCTGCACAGATAAGAGTCGAATTGTCTGCATATTGTATGACTGAGGCAAGGGGGGGGGGGTTGATGAATGGAGACGGTTGGTGGAAATACTAAATAGTAGGGGGCCTAGAATAGAATCTTGAGGAACTCCCATTTTGACAAGAAATAGGGAGGACAATTCCTGGTGCCATTTGGTGGCTTGCTGCTGCCCAGATAAGTAGCTATGGAACCAGGTGAGAGAAGAGTGGCTAAGTTTTAGGGTGGAAACTTCATCAAGTAGTTACTGATGGGAGACCATATCAAAGGCTTTGGAGAGATCTAAGAAGAAAGATGGTGCTAGTTGTCTATTATTTCTGTGTTGAGTAATGGTATTTGTGAAGCTTAGGAGGGCAGTTGTTGTGCTATGGTGTGGGTGGAATTCATGCTGAGTATGAGATAAGAGGTTATTGGTTAGTAGGTAGTTTAGAAGCTGCAAGTGGATGCATTTTTCTAGAATTTTGGACAGAGGTGATAAGATAGCAATGAGCCTGTAATTAGAGATCTCAGTAGAGTTACCCCCTTTGTGCAGGGGGATGATATAATATATTTTCCAGTTTAAGGGGACATAGTGTTCTGAAATAGAGCAGTTGATCAATCTAGTGATGGGATAGCCAATTGCATCAGCTGCTATTTTGAGGAAATCTGTAGGTAGATTATATGCAGCCAGAGTAGTGGGTTTAAGTTTAGAGAGAAGTTTTTTTATGGTGAGAATAGGAACAGGTTTGAGGGAAAATGAGTCACTGGTATTACTATATAGTGATGGAATAGTTGGAGGAGAGTTGAGTTGGTGCTTGGTGAGTGAACGTATGGAACCTGTAAAGTACATGTTAAACTGAGTAGCTATGCTGTTGGTGTTGGAAGTGTTAGTGGGGTGGTGGTGGATGTATTGCCGTATTACCAGGGTGAAGGAGTTTATTTATGGTGCTCCAGAATTTCTTCAGGTTGTTGCGGTGTTGTTGTTGTGCAACAGAACAGAAATTCTTTTTGTCAAGTTTAATTTGAGATTTTGTTTTCTTCCTAAGTTGTTTATATTTTTCTAGGTTAGTTTGATTTTTGTTGGAGTGTCAGAGAGTCCAGGCACAGCCTCTCTCCTTTAATAGTTTTTTAGTGTCACTTGTTAGCCATGGAGCATAGGGAGATGTCATTCTAGTGGTTCTACAGGGTGCTACTTTATTTAAAATATTGAGGAAAGTGGTGTTAGGTGTTAAAGAAGTGTACAGCAGAGTCTAGGGTAAGAGTTTTGAGAGGAGTCCAATCACAGTTTTGTGAAAGTGAGAAAAATATTTGTGGGTTAAACCTTTTTTTGTTATGGATTAGGTGAAAACAAGTTTGCCTGTGTGGGTTAAGATGACATCTGATCAAATAGATGGGGAGATGGTCACTTAAGTTATTGGGGAGGCAGCCAGATTGAAAGGTTAGTGAAGGTTTGTTTTTGAGGATCCAATCCAGTATCGATTCCTTTTTAGAAGTCTTGTCAATTCTAGTTGGGGTTTGAATAACCTGAGAGAAAACTTAAAAATTGATGAAGTTATTTGGATTATCAGTCTCGTAAGAAAATCAGTCAGTATTGAGGTAATCCATTATGATGGTTTCTTGTGTATAAGTTGAGGAACTCCAATGTATTATTTCCTCAATTGCATTTGAGTTATTGCCTGGTGGGATATATATGGCTATTATGATTAAAGGTTTATTAGTGTTGATTTTGCTGAATAGTACTTATAGAATATATGAATCACACTAACAAGACACTTCAACAGCAGCATGTCATTTACAAAAAAAATGTGTAATTAAAGGGACAATAACAGTAATTATGACAAATGCATTTATTACTGAAATAATTCTGCAAAAAATGGTTTTATGCATCGGGTATTTCTTAAAAACCACTACAGTTTAACAATTTATTCCCATTAAGGAAGAATCCTGAAAGGTACAGTTGTGCTACATTTAAAATTCATGCCCAAACACTTTTGTGTATTGGATGTCTTGTTGATAAAGCAGGGTTATTCTCTAATGGTAAAAAGACCCTGATGCCTATGTGTATCTTAGCAGGATACAGAGCGGATCTGTAAATTATTTTAGATTACAGAAATGAAAAGTTGAAAACAGCTGTTATCTATTATAACAGAAATTGCATTACATGGTTAAATATAACTGATTTTAAAAACAAAAACTGAAGTCAACTACTGTTTATGCATGTTTTCACATTGTGGAAAAAAGTCCTAAAACATACTGAAGGTACAGCTGTATTGCATATATTTTGTAAGCATATTATTGTTGAGTTTTAGTTTGAACATATTGCACTTTGTATATAGACAGCTCAATGTGGCATTGTATTAAAATCACTCTTTCAATTACTATTATTTTTCTGGCAGTCTGCTTGCTGCTCCAGCATTATTCCGAAGTTGTTTAATTCATTTTAGCATCTTCCAACCCATATAACAGCAGATTATAGCATGATAGTTAAAATACAGTAGTATATCAACTGTAATATTTAAGAGCAGATGGGACTCGGATATAATCCTGAAACATGATGCATGGTCAAAACAAAGGAGATCAGAGTAGAAGAGAGACAAGGTAAGGGTCTGACTTGGGGTTTAGGCTATGTGCCAGATCACGGGGGTCTGACTTGGGGTTTAGGCTATGTGCTAGATCATGGGGGTCTGACTTGGGGTTTAGGCTATGTGCTAGATTACGGGGGTCTGACTTGGGGTTTAGGCTATGTGCTGGATTGTGGGGGAGTTGACTTGGGGTTTAGGCTATGTGTGGATCATGGGGGGTTTGACTTGAGGTTTAGTCTTTGTGCTGGATCATCCGAGACGTAGAAGCAAGGCACAGTTTATTACAAAGTGAAGAACAAGAGAAACCATAGTGATCTGTGACATACAAGAGAGGAAGAATTTATTCTACAAGATTTTCTGAAAGCATATAATAGAGCTAGGAAGTAGTGTTGACCTCTCTGTTATAATGTTAGGTGTTGCTTTTTTCTACACAACTCACAAACTGGGAAACTAGACTAAATAACCAACAGTCCCCAGCCTTTTCTATGTATGCAGTTATTTGCACAGTAAAGTCACTTAGTGCTATCTATAAATATGGCAAAAGTAATGGGAAATAATAATGAACATCAATATATAACTGATATAGGTCAAGGATGAAGCATTTATTTAGATATTTTTCACTTTTTTTGTATATTTGATTAGCCCTATAAGATAAAGAATGTACCAAGACTTTATCTAAGAGATCAATTTTGTTTCAAAATGTCAGTGTATACATGTCAAGTGGAGAATCTGAATGATGCACAGTGTCCATAATAAAGTGTCCCCAAAAATGGAACAAACTTAGAAATGGCAAGAAAGGATTCATAAAATGCTATTTGCCAAACATTTTGCTGACCAAAGGAAGAAATTGTGGAATGTACCTGCCCCATGCTGTGACGAACCACACATATTCATAAATAAGTGTAACAAACTTAACTTTCTAACTTCCCAGAGTAGATTATAATTTAATATGTGAATGCTTTTAGTTGTCCATAAAATTCAGAGAATCCTGTTTCACTGACTTTTGCTATGTACTACAACTGTGCTACTATAAGTAACATATATTAGTCAACCTTATATGGCATGCCACATCTACTTGTGTTGTGTGTGTGTGTGTGTGTGTGTGTGTGTGTGTGCGTGTGTGCGTGTCTGTATGTGTGTGTGTGCGTGTCTGTAACAAAACTGCTTGCGTTTGAGATAAAAGAATCACTTCTATATAGCCTAGAAGCATATTACATCAATAACCATCATTAACATTTCAAAGAAGTAGGCCATAAAGAGCTCAAGAGGCAAGTCCTGAAGAAGGTAATCTTCATCAGTATCATGTATTTATTTAGTTTGTTTACCAGGATAGTACAGTAAGATATGTTAAAGGATCTGTCATTTTTTATCTAATCAAGTATTGTTCTTTATGAGATTCTCCTGTGATGCATATTTTACTTTTTTGCGTTGCTTTAGTAGCCTGTCTGTCCTTCATAAGTATGCAGGTATCCTGTGCTCGTATAATCTCTCTTTGTGGCTGAATTAGTTATATGGTTTTGCTTGTATTCAAATGGATTCTGTTGTTATGGTGTGGACATGTATGCAGCTGTTACCAACCTATACAGAAGTAAGCAGGCATAATAGGAGAATAACTCTACCAGATATGATATATTTATTATATGTGTGCGCATTAAGCATTCAGATTAAAAGATCTATTACATACAAAACATAAAAGTACTCAGGTTGGGTCTCTTAAACATGCCACTATGCCAGCATTCTTCTGACCAGAATCCAGTGCATTGTTTTTGTGGCATGATGTGTTAAAACAATGCAGTGAGGAATAAGTGGAATTCTTACATGCTGCTGATAAGGAGATGGTGTGAATGAAATAATGAGTTAGATACCATGACTTGATTTATTATCTGACATAAATATCCCATTTAGAAGTATGATCTGGGTGGCCAGACATGAATTCCAAACGTAAGGAATTAAAATGTACGTAAAACCAGTGAAGAACTGACTACAGTGGCCTGGGAGAATGTACACAGTACTTGGGGCTTTAATGAATAGCTGTTATTATGGCCATAATTTTAATAATTACACTTTGCAATGACCTGTAGCTCAGTAATGGTGTAGTCTCATCATATGTAAAAGTCAAATGATCTGTTATAAATAAATTCTGACATTACTGAGAGATGGACAAATCTTGTAAAATTACAGTGAATGTTTGTGCACCTTATTTTTTTTTTCATTTTGTACCCGTTTCTGAAGAATCTCTGATAGAACTCCGTGGCAGTCTGGGTATTAAATTTATACTGCTGTGAGTTATGTCATAAATCTGCCATAAGTAAAATCATTTAGATTAGAAATAGTCAGGAAGAGGTTAGATAGTGTCTCAGAAGTGATTTGTTGCAGTAGACAGGAAGAGACAGTTAACTACCTAATGTACTCATGAGGCCTGGTGGCACTAGATGTAACTAAACATTTTATAGTAAATGCAATTAAAGTATTACAGTGCTTTGCTTGTTGAACCAGTGATTGCTAAACTCAAGTTCCAATCTCATTGCAGGAGAGTTAGAAAATATATAGCAACATTTCGTTAGATCAGTGTTTACTGTGACTAAATATTGTGATAAAAATCTCTATATATGGACTTCCTCCACATCAGTATTGCATATTGTGCTTAATATTAAAGTCCATTGATAAAGACAAGCACTTTGAAATTAGAAAGTTGAGCACATGTACGACTACGTGTATGACATATGTGGTCATTTTTAGTTGACTGGAATTTTTTACTGACAAAATTAGAAGAATGTAAATGCTACATTTGAAAATATTTACAGATATCAGTAGGATAGCACATACAACTAAATTAGCTAAGAACAAATTATTTCATACAGCTACTAGTTTTAAACGTATAGCAAACTGTGGCGGTTACAATAACAGATGATATCCATATTTATATATATATATATATATATATATATATATATATATATATAAAGAGTGAGTTAGGGAATTTTCTGGCTGATATATAATATACTACGGATGAATATGAAACAACTCAGTCATCTTCTGTAGTTCTTATGACAACAGGTAACCTCAGCAATATAAAAAAACAGAGATCACAGGCAACTGCAAAATATGAATGCATTATTATACAGTGAAAGATCCCATGTTTTCTTCATGCAGCAGGGACACCTAGGATATGCTCTAACGTTTACTGATATTTATTGTAGCACATCCCTCAACATTGCATTCGAAGTTTCCCTATCAGGCTTTCTGTTTGACTTACATTGCAGTGTCAGACTGGAGTTTGCTCCTTGGTTTAATGGCTGCAGTCACATGACTCCAGCCATTCGGTGCTGCTGCCATTTATTTCCACCTTTAATACGTTTTACGCTCTGGCTTGTGAAGCAAGATGCCATATTCCTTTCTAGTCTGTATTTTCTAATGGGATAGAGAAGCAAAAGCTGAAAGTGTAAAGATGTAAAACATACGTTTTATTTCAAAATCTGTAACAAAAATAGTAACCATATAGACCATGAATGCTAGGTTTTCATTTCGGACAATGTTTTGATCTATACAAATAGAAACGTGTTTTTCAAAATGTATAGTAAACACAATGGATGCCAATCTCAAAACTGACATTTTATTGAAACATCATGCACAGAATGCATTTTCAGACTTCAAAATACAGTTATTTTTAGTACTGCACTCTCATTTATTTTGATTGATGTTTGCTTCTATTTATACTTTTGTAAAAACAAAAATGAATATTTGTCACTTGTGTTCTACTACTGTATTCGTCATAGTTCCTATATAATGTATTACATGACAGCATTACTACACTTTCATTTAGTATTGCTAAGTTTTAATTTCTTTATTAGTGGCATTTATGCAGTCAACACTCACAGCATTGCTGTGGGACCAGTTAGTGTGACAGAGTGGTGTTCTGTGATGCACTGTATATGAACTAAAGGATAATTCATGAATGTATTTACTTGTACCCTCCCCAATGCCTAATGTGGTAGTGATAGACAGACATACAGACAGACACACACACAGACACGCACGTACACACACGAGTGCGTTTGCGCATGCGCACACACTCACACACACACACACACACACACACACACACACACACACACACACACACACACACACACACACACACACACACACACACACACACACACACACACACACACACACACACTACAATAAATGATTTGTAAACCCTCGCTAGCCCTTTATTGGCCACTGGCTGGGAAATATCTTATTTAACTGCTAGTCAGTGTTCAGACAATCAAAGACAAAGGAAAAATGCTTAGTCTGTCAAATTACTTTTGCAAGCGACAATTTGTGTTTTTAAAGTTAGAAGAATTGGATGTAAATAATCAAGATATTACCCTGCTATAATACCCATAAGCTAAGCAATTAAAATTAAAAATAACAAAAAAAGGAAATGCAGATAACTTTGTTCTACAGTCCCCCTAATCAAAATAATGATAACCTGGAATAATTCTTGATTATGATCATAGATTTATTTTATAAATGGATTTATATAATAACAGGGGACATAAATGCACCTAAGGTGGATTGGGGAGGTCAGAGGGGAGACAAGGCAGATCTGGTAAAATTGTTCAAATTAGTGTAGAATAAGGATATAGACAGATAATAAGTGTACCTAAAAGAAGAGGTACATTTTAGACAGTATGGGTTAAGGAGTAAATACTAGTCCAAAAGTGTGAATGTCTTTCAGACCTGTTTAATTTTTACCATTTAAGTATAAAATGGTTAATAAAAGTTAAATATGATACAAGCACAATTGTGCTAGAATGACATATTATAAAGCTGACTAAAAACTAATAAATTGTACTATAATGGAATGGAATTGGAAAAAAGAAATTTTGTCAAAACAAATTGTTAACTTGTGAGATATTTTTACTAGTTTATTAAAGAATTAAGAGAGAGGGAAAGATGTACCCAGTGCTTATAGGAAACATTAAGTATTTAAATGCTCATGATGGATAGACAATGGAATTAGATAAAAAGAGAAAGATGCATTCGGAGGGCTTATTATAGACGTCCCATCCAAACTAATAAAGAAAGATATGTTAAAACTAAAGGAATTATAGGAAATTAATATGTAAAAAACAAATATGAAAGGAAGTTAGCTGACTAGACTGCAACTAATCAGAAGGCCCTTTATAAACACTTCAAGAGTTATAGAGGGGACTCCCAAACAATGCTTAGTATTACAGTTAATAACTCTCCCATTATCAATCGTTCCCTTCAGGCAAGCCTATTGGTTGGAAAATTGTAAAGTACATTTGGTAATAAACACCATTAATGTAATTAATTAATATATTTTTAACTTGAAATGTGTCCACTGGTAACAAAATCTTCTTTAGAAAGGGTTATTAAAACAATTAAGCCATCTACCACATCAGGCCTGGACAGTCTGAATGGTTTCTTCCTTAAAAATATTAAAGACTTGTCTAGCCAATTGTTTGATGTACCTGTTTCAGAATTCACTTAATACAGATTTTGTTCCAGGGATCTGAAAAGAGACAGTAATTGTCCCAATACATAAAGACTGTATTTCTTTATCTGTGAACAGTTATCATCAAATAAGTTTAACATACATACTAGGAAAGTTTTTTGAAAGAAATTGTGTGACTTAATATCAGAAACCCTTAACAGTTGTAAGGATATATTCCATCATGGTTGTACAGCAGAAAGATCCAGCTTGACTGTTTTAATTAGTTTTTACCAGCCAGAAGGCACTTGATCAGGATATGCCAGTTGACATAGTGTGCTTGAACCTGACCAAGACATTCCATACTGTACCCCATAAGAAGATTCTGAGAATGATGACCGAAAAAAATGTTCATAGGTTCGTAGGTGTATACTAGGCTAATGACCACTAGGGCCCTTTGTAAGCCTAGCCATGCAACCCAAATGTGACCCACCAATTTGATTTATATATGGGTGATTCACCAGAGCAGGGGTGAATTTCCAATTACCCATCCATTGGTCCAAGTTGTACTTAAATAGGGTTAGGGAGGAATTCTGTTTCATGGAGATAGGGAGCCTGTTTCAGAGAATGTGAATTCACCAAGGCCATTGATGAGGGAAAGGCAGTCCCTACTTACAGCCTACCTTGACCTTGCAAAAGCTTTCAACACAATACCCCACTCGGGTATTATAGAGAAACTTACCAGCTTAAATGTAAACCCATATGTCACAAGATGGGTTGCAAACTGGCTAAAGGACAGAACCTACAGGGTTAGAGTTGCTGGCGCCATGTCAGACTCCAAGCCGGTCACAAGTGGGGTCCCACAGGGCTCAGTCCTTGGCTCCCTGTTGTTCGGCATCTACTTCTCAGAAGTACAGGCAAACATAGGAGGACTATGGCTGACAAAGTTTGCAGATGACTGCAAACTGGGCGCCATAGTGGAAAGTACATCGGACACAGATATCCTTCAGAGGGGTCTCACGGAAACTGATAACTGGTGCCAGAGCCATGGCCTGAAGTTAAATGCCAAAAAATGTATAGTCATACCCTTCGGTAAAAACAAGGTAACCCCAAGCTACCATATAGGTGGCAATCCATTAAGCACAGGAGAGGTTATCAGGGACCTGGGGACCCAGGTTGACAGTGGCCTTTCTTTTGACACTCACATTGCTAAAGTGGTTAGAAAGACCTTCTGCATTGCCCACCTGATCATGAAGGGATTCACATCCAGATCAAGTGAGGTCATTGTTCCCCTGTACTCTTCACTTATCAGACCAATGATCATGTACAATGCCCCATTCAGGATGTATCTCACCCGACACCTGCAGCAATTGGAGAGACCCCAAAAGTTCCTCACCAAAAGGATAAAGGGACTCCAAAATCTGTCATATGCTGCCAGACTGAAGAAACTCCAGCTCTATTCAATCACATACCGCCTGCTCAGAGGTGACCTGTGCCTGACATACAAGGCCATGTCCAACCCGGAATTAATGGACATGCTCCACCTCAAAAAATCCAAATCTACCAGATCCACTAGAGCAAGCGACTTAAACCTTAGCACGGATATAAATAGGACATGCTGGAGGGATAGATTTGTCACCCAGAGACTCCCTATGCTGTGGAATAGAATCCCAGTACATGTGAGGCAGAGCACCTCGCTGGCTCTGTTCAAGAGAAATCTTGACCGGTGGATGGGAGATCGTAGGTTTACCCCGGGAATCATCTCTGTATCACTGCTGGACAGAGGCACAACAAACTAATGGGCACAGTATATTTTAACATAAGGGGTGGCGTAAGCCACAAAACTTTGAGCTAGGCTTATAAATGCCTTAGGGCAGATAGCCTAGTATAAACCTATGAACCTATGAACCTATGAACCTGAGAAAAATATCTGTCTCTCCAGCATGTCTTATTTATGCAGCAAGCAAAATTTAGGTCTTTTAATCTTGCAGTTCTGATGTTTTTTTTTTTTTTTTTTTAGCAGATGTGCAAAATGTTCTTCAAAACAGTCCAGGGATGCTTTGCATGCCAGGCAAAGATCACCTAATAGAATTATGTATGATAATAATGGATATATAGACAAATGGATTAGTAGTTGGCTGCAGGACAGGACATACAGAGGTAAAATTAATGAGGCTTTTCCCGGGTTTACAAATGTAGAAAATGGGGTTCCTCAGGGGTTGGTGCTTAGCCCTATATTAGTAACATAATTCATGTCTCTTAATTCAGTTAATATCTGGGTAAACAAATTTGCAGATGACATGAAAACTGATTCTGTAGTCACAAATCTGAAAGATCTATATCTAATGCAGGACGTTTTTGACTACTTGGAACTGTCATCAGGGATAAATAATACAGAGATCAGTTCAGTCAAATGTAAGGTGATGCACTTAGTGGGTAATCCCTTTATCTGTATGCATTAAATAATACAGATGAGTGGGTGGAGAGAATAAGAGATTTGGGTGGGTGATATTTGACAATAAGCAAACATTTGAGCAAGCCTATCAGGGGTCATAAGAAAATGTTATACAGTTATTAGAAATATTTTATAGACAATTTCATGGATGAAGATGTTTTTATTCTGTTTTACAAATCAATGTTAAGCCTATTATTGAATATGTCCCATCAGCTTATTCATATAATATTACACAAATAATGACACATGAAAAATATGAAGGTACTACACAGGTCAGATTACTAAACTGAGAAAATGTCATTATAGATTAAGGTTTGATAAATTGTTCCTGTATTCTGCAAGCTACAAGCTGCCAAGAATTGATCTTATACTGGTCCACAAATTGGTGTATCATAGTAGCTATGGTGCAGAGATAGGTGTTGAATTAAAGGAACATTCCCAAGATACTAGAAATAATAAGTAATTTTTTTGGGGTATCAAGGTACAGTACCAATAAAAAAAGATCTTTTAGTACTAGAGTAGGTTTATGGTGGAATGTCTTGCCTATCTGAATTATGAATTTTATGAATTAGAAAATTGAATAATTTCAGTGCTTTTAATAGAGGTTTGTATACATGGGTGGGAAAAGCGCTCATTAATTGATGGCAAACTCATAGAAGGCCTGTAGTAGGCTTTGAATTTGATTGAACATTGAACATTGAAGTCTGAGAACGTACTGATAAGGCAATTCTTCCAAACCTAGTCCACTTCTCTCCAAAATAAAAATAAAATAAAACATCCAAGGAATTGGTTTAATAATTGAAAACAGTTGCAATATATGTAAAAATGCTAGACTTGAAATAAAAATACTGTTGTCTACAAATGTCAGAATGATTAGATACCTTTCTATCTTTATAGTTAACAACAACAGGCAAAGGATAGCAAAGTGGTACAGTGGTTAGCATTGCTACCTCACACTGCTTGGTTGTTTGGTTCAAATCCCAGGTAGCATGCCCACTGCAGGGAGTTTGCATTGTATCTCTGTACCATCATGTGTTTCACTGAAGAGGCTGGTTTTCCTCATGCATCCCAAAAACAAATGAGCAGATGAGCTGGCTCTGGCAGTGCTCGGATTGCACCTTGTAACATGTGCCATGTGCATGCATGCTTGTGTTTCTTTTGTTGATGTGGCAAAATAAGCGTGGCTGAAACCATAATTTGGACTTCATAATAAACAGGATTTACTGTGTCCTACTTTATACCTCTTATTTGATGGAAGAGGTCAAGCTCACTGTGGCCCTGAATTGGAAAAAGAGGGCACTGAAGATTTATGACAGAATAACATACAATAAGGCCTAACTATATGCCAAAGGCTTGCATATTGAACACAAGTACACAACTTAGGCACACAGCATCTTTACGTTTCACATCTATGTGCCCCACAACCAAACAGAAAGAAGGCTTTGTCAGAGATATTATGGACATTGGACAGTGTATTTAAATAGACATCATAGCAGATCATAACATGAGAAAAAGAGAAAAAATGGCCACATACGTGTTTTAGGACAAACACAATAAACAATAAGGAAACCCCGCTAAGCTCCATTTCTAAATATTTTGAACTTATAACCAAATTCATATCTGTTTCATAAATATTCAGATGATGCAATTTATGTATTTTGTTTTGTAAGGAATATTTTTAGCTGAGCGGAATAACATACGAAGACAGATCATGTATGTTATACTGTAATAAATGTTTGCATTGAATACATATAGCACGCAGAATAAACTAGCAAACCATAAAATCAAATTTTGACAACGATGCATTAATTGTCACTTTGGTAGTGTCATGGAATAAAGCCCTTACTACAGCTCAGGTGACATGGGTTTGACTAGTGGCTCAGGCAACTGCCAGAGCAGGAGGGAGAAATGGGTGTGCTACTCCTCGGGAGAATGTATTCAGCAATGAACTTCCCTGAGGGGAGGTGTTATCCAAAGAGGGGAACTGCCCTTGGACAGTGTCAACTATCACAGGGGAGTGGATGGGGAAAAGTGGGTTGGTCTAGAGTTGGATCCCGCACTAGGCGACCTAGGTAGTTGCCTTACTGCCCACTGGCTTGGGGGACCCACTGCTTGAGGGGTTGCCTCAAAACTCACATTTCTTGTGGTTATATTTCTTCTTTAATGACACACTATGTGTGCTGTTACTTCTTTATGGATGCATGCAGAGTACGTTCTTAGTGCATTTATGTATGTGTCATACTTAAAATGGATGCACATTTAAGCAGAGTGCGGGATTTGGATTTTTATGTGGAATTACCTGGCATTAGATTCAGTGCTAGCATGCATATTATGGAGATTATGAACAAGTGGAGTCGGTTAGTAAGAGGTTTATGTATGCATGTGCATGTGTGTGTATGTGCAAAATGCCCCAGGTGCATTTTCAAGGGCTGTTGAGTTTCTGTGCATTTTCAAAGAATGTTGAGTTACAAGGGAAAAGAAGTTTACTGTTGCTCAATGCTCATGCTAAGTCTGTTTTCAATGTGTAACCATTTTGTTTAGCAAATGGCCATCATCATTGTTTGTGCTATAAAATTTGAAACCAGTGTTAGTAGCACAACAGGTAGCATACTTACCTTTGGTGCAGAAGGCTGTGGGTTCTACTTCCACACCATGTGGATGGATTCCTGATACTGCAATGCCCTTTAAGTGGGAATGGCGGTGCTGCACTCCTTAGTTCATCCTCTATTGGATGAGATACTTAGTAACTATGAACCTGTTGCTAGTTTGACAGCCATTCCCTATTGCAATATAAACAGCTTATTTTTTTTTAAATGTAACATGGGCAATTTATTCTTCAAGGGCAGCAGGCTCTGAATTTGTACATGAAAGACTGAAATGTAAAGCTGTTTGCTAGCAGCAACCTCTTCATTAGTTATAGATCTCTTTAATGTGGAATTATTCAGATGACTTTTACTTCTGCAGAGATTGTGTATATTGACTGATATTGGTGGATTGTAATGACAGAAGTTAGAGTGGCCTTTTGTTGTCGAAATGTTCTACAGTTGGTAGTTTTGTCATTATTATTCTTATGTTTTGTTTCATTGCTTACTGGAAAAAATGGTCTCGCCTACAAATTTTAAACACACTCTAACAAGTGGTGTTGCATTATATAAGGAAATAATTTAATACAATCTGGATGGTACATCAAAGAACGCATGCATGGTCCACAAAATGTCTGCAAGGGGCCTATGGTTTGAAAACAGGCCAAAGGTAAACTTAATCTACCACTGGCCAAATACATTTTCTTTGAATGCGAGTTTTAATGCTGTTTCAATGAAGTTCAGTTTCAAGGGCAGCTAAGCTTATTGTTCATGCTAGGTCTGTTCTCCATGCAAGACTGTGTTGTTTTGTTTAGCAAATGAATTATCAGTATTTGAGCTATAAAATTTGAAATAACATACTGATAGGTATGAACAATGTTTATTGTTACTGGGGAGAAATAGCTAAGTAATGGGACACTGGATTGGCTGATGTGGGGTGCTGCTAGGGTGGTCCTACTGTGTGTGTGTATGTGGGGGGGGAGATTCATTACCCTGCCTAGGACTTCATTTGACCATGATCTGGCTCTGGGGTGGTCATACATAAAAAAATCCTCACGGCTGGAAGATGGACAGCAGACTCACCAAGGATAGCCTTAGGATCCTTGTTGGCACCTACTAAAATTTGGGAATAAGACTGGGGAGTGAAATGGAGTGCCAGTAGACCCAGAGAAGGACATGGAACACTGGGATGAATGTCAGAATGACAGTAAAAAGGGAAAAAACAATTATGAATTAAGTAATTGTCTAATGCAAAAAGGTAAAATAAATGTAATCATATACAAAACAATAAAATAACACATAATTTAAACTTTAGTGTGATATCAAAAGGTTAAAAAAGTATCAGAGTGAACACTAAGTTAATAATAAGTAAAATCCCAAAGTCTTTCTTTAGCATCTTTTGATGACATTGGCCAGGATTCATAAACATTGTGTGTAACTGCATACGTCTGGTGCATAGTCAATTTTCATACTAGAGTCCTACATAATTCATTAAAGAATTTGCAAAAATATTGCATACCTAGAAGAGTCCAGGTGTGCAACAGATAAGCAAATGATGTCCAGCTGCAATGTCTATGATTCAGAGAAGTGGGAGTCACAGAAGAAAGTGTGTACAGGGGTGAAAACTTATGGGAATGCAACTGTGGAGTTCTGTTCCTCCCACAGAAGCCATTCATATAGCGGCTCCACAGCTGCTCAGTATACCATAGTTGATCATTTTCAACTACCTACAATGCCAGAAAAATGCAAAAATAGTACTTTAAATAAAGGGGTGTAAAGGAACTCCTATAGCTACCTATGGTTCATGTAACTACCTATGGTACACATAAATAATGTAACACAACACTCCTCCCAGCCTTCAACACAGTGGCACCACCCATCTCACAGCAATGCCATTGCACCTGTCACTTGATCTCTTCATTTTAATTTTATGCAAAGGAAATGTACTTTGCAGACAAAGCCAGGGAGGCTGAAATCTTTAAGAATCACTCCTACCCATGTCTCTGGATTAACTGCAGATGGGACAGAAAGTGTTATTACCATCTACTCTGCCATGTAATCAGTGACAGGACATGCTACAATGCAGAATGAAGGAACAGGTGCAAAGGAAATGAAAAAGTAATGTTCTGAGCCTGTCACAGCTCTCCGGTAGTAAACATGTCGATAAGAAGGAACAGCAAATGTGCTCATATTAATATTACAGAGCCTGAACATCATCTTACAGTACAGTCCCTATCCTGAAGGTCTGGTATGCACTCCAACCTCATTTTAAGCAGTGTTAGTGCTGTATAGTTTTTCAAAGTCCTAGATATTTCCTTCCTATTCTAGGCAGTTGTTCATAAAAAAACTGGCAACTTAACCCAGTGTAAATATGACTTTTAACTGTGTATTGCACAGTTGCACAGTTGCATTCCAACTTTCGCCCCATAGCTTTACTATCTCCGCTCACAAAAATAATGGAGAAATGCATCCACAAACAATTACTAAACCACCTACTCCGCCATAATCTCCTAGCTAACTGTCAACATGGTTTTCGGCCATTCCACAGTACTGCCACAGCCTTGCTATCCTTTACTAACTGTATCAACAAAAACCGCAACGAAAATATTCTTTCTTCAGCATTCTTTGTAGACCTGTCTAAAGCCTTTGACATAGTCAATCATCAACTCCTCCTCCGCCGTTTGAAGTCCCTCTCTCTTGACAATCCTGCTATAAACTGGTTTACATCCTATCTGGAAAACCGAAAACAAGCAATTCTCTGGCAAAACCATCTTTCAGACCTCCTCCCCACCTCCATAGGTGTCCCACAGGGCTCTATTTTAGGTCCACTACTGTTTTCCATTTTCATAAATGACCTTCATCTCGCTACCCCGCATTCAACCTGCATTCAATATGCAGATGACACAACCATCATTTGTTCTGGCTCATCCCAAACTGAACTTCATTTATTCACACAAAAAGCCTTCGCCACTATAGAGCAATGGTTCTCTAACCACTGTCTCCTCCTTAACCCAAAAAAAAACAAACTTTTGCTCTTTACACCCACTCACTTGTCTCCCTCCCTTCATTTCACACTCAAATCCAGCAATGGTACCCTTATCTCTCCAGACCCCACCACTAAACTCCTAGGAATTACAATTGACAATCAACTAAAATTTGACACTCACATAAACACAACAATAAAATCTACTAACAGAAAACACGGATCTCGCTATAGAATCAAATCTTTCCTGACACCAGAAGCCAAAACCACAATAGCTAGAACCCACTTAATCTCTACCCTATTATATGCTTCCCCCATATACACCAATCTTTCTAAGCATAATCTTAACAAATTAGCTACATCATATAACAATATTGCCAGATTTGCTACAAACTCTCCATACAGGACTCATCACTGTCTGAATCTTAAACAACTAGGCTGGCTTGAATTACCTCACCTAATACAATTTAACCAACTTACAATCGCCCACAAAGCCCTATACCATCCCGACAACACTCCAATGTTCTCTACCCTCATATGACCATACAATAACCTGAGGAATCTATGCTCCTCTAATAGAATGCTGCTTCATACTTCCTTATCAAATAATTTAGCAGGAGACACCATATTCTCTAATTCAGTTGGCAAAATATGGAATCTCCTACCACAAGACCTTACAATCCTAACCTCACTCCCACTATTTAAAACTAACCTAAAACTTTTCCTCTCTAACCACTGGCTATGCTCTTGCAACAACCCCGACTAAACATTTTTTTTCTCTAGTTATTTGATTTTTAAACTAACCTTTTCTTCTTAATTCCTAACTCTGTCACTCCTGAGTACTACTCACCATGCTTGATTGTACTAGTCACTTTTTATACAGTCATTTTTCTAAATTATACTTCATCTGATGGTGTAATACTCTATCTAAGTGCCTTTCTCAAATCTTTCTACTTTTTTTAGTCTTTTTAAACTATTTTCAAATTTTATATTAGATGTTTCTGTATGTTTACAGTGTGTTTATTATTTAGTATGACGTTACTGGAGCTTTTCTCCCCGGGCCTCCACTGAAAATGGACATGTATCCAGTTGGACTAGCCCGGTCAACAAATGTAAAATAAAATAAAATAAAATAAATATTGCTGGATTACTGTGGCAGAATTTACGGTAACATGTTAAGCCGAGACAAACATCAAAAGGGGCTACATCTAGCTGCATAAGTGATCGTCAACTGTAGCCACTCACTTTTACCGAACAGAGTGCAGTTTTACAAAATACTATCCCTCTGTGTAGTTATAGTGGCACTATATATGTAATGATGATGTGAGCACACTGCATGTCGTTGTAATAACTGTTATCTGTGGTAGAGTGCCAGGTGTGCATGTTTAAAGACTGAGGTATTTCACATCTGTGAATGGTGCTAATGTCTGGAGCACATACAAAGTGCTGTGCATAGGTTCATAAGCTCATAGGTAGGTACTAAGCTATTGGCCCTAGGACCTATATAAGCCTAGCCAAATGGTAGCCTGGCTTTTGCCACCCATGAAAATTATTTTCCTGTGCCCCTGTCAAGCAGAGCCACAGAAGTGATCCCCGGGGTGAATTTCCTATCTCCCATCCAATCATCAAGATTTGCATATCATGTCTATGAATGTGGTGGAATTTATTTTGTAGGAGAGGTGTAAAGAAGACACTAAATTCATAAATTTTTAATCTTTTTGCTGCAAAATCCATGTTTGGATAGAGTCAGGTGACAGCCAGCCAGCATGGGAGGAGAGGAAGAAGTGGCTTTTGCCAGCTGTTATCCTCCCAAGGAAAGGATGCCAGCTTCTTCCTGTTTAGCGAATAATCCCAGACAGTCTTCAGAGCTTGAAACCTAGGCTGACAAAATAAGGTGGGAGGATGGCACGAGCAAAAGTGTCTACATAAAAGCATGTGTGTATGAACTCCGTTCATCTCACTGCCTGCCATGCAAAAATGTGGAGCTTAAGGAAGACCAGCAAATCAGCCTCCTGGCATATGAATGCCAGAAGACCAGGACAATACTACTGCCTGTGCCAGAGGACCAGGATAGTACTACTGCCTGTGCCAGAGGACCAGGGCAGTACTACTGCCCGTGCCAGAGGACCAGGGAAGTACTACTGCCTGTGCCAGAGGACCAGGATAGTACTAATGCCTGTGCCAGAGGACCAGGGCAGTACTACTGCCTGTGCCAGAGGACCAGGACAGTACTACTGCCTGTGCCAGAGGACCAGGATAGTACTACTGCCTGTGCCAGAGGACCAGGGCAGTACTACTGCCTGTGCCAGAGGACCAGGATAGTACTAATGCCTGTGCCAGAGGACCAGGGCAGTACTATTGCCTGTGCCAGAGGACCAGGACAGTACTACTGCCTGTGCCAGAGTACCAGGACAGTACTACTGCCTGTGCC
Source organism: Protopterus annectens (assembly GCF_019279795.1). Lineage (NCBI taxonomy): Eukaryota > Metazoa > Chordata > Ceratodontiformes > Protopteridae > Protopterus > Protopterus annectens. The sequence goes on along the minus strand of NC_056739.1, from coordinate 881,400,162 downwards.
AGAGTACCAGGACAGTACTACTGCCTGTGCCAGAGGACCAGCACAGTACTACTGCCTGTGCCAGAGGAACAGGACAGTACTACTGCCTGTGCCAGAGGACCAGGGCAGTACTACTGCCTGTGCCAGAGGACCAGGACAGTACTATTGCCTGTGCCAGAGGACCAGGGCAGTACTACTGCCTGGGCCAGGAGACCAGGATAGTACTACTGTCTGTGCCAGAGGACCAGGATATTACTACTGCCTGTGCCAGAGCACCAAGGCAGTACTACTGCCTGTGCCAGAGCACCAGGGCAGTACTACTGCCTGGGCCAGAGGACCAGGGCAGTACTACTGCCTGTGCCAGAGGACCAGGATAGTACTACTGCCTGTGCCAGAGAACCAGGATAATACTACTGCCTGTGCTAGAGGACCAGTATAGTACTACTGCCTGTGCCAGAGGACTAGGATAGTACTACTGCCTATGCCAGAGGACCAGGATAGTACTACTGCCTGTACATCATGGTTACAGAGACTGAGAAGGAACACTGGGACCCAGCTAATGGCAGATGAAGTAAAAACCTTTGTTTTCTTATCATTTGTTCTTTAATGTTTGAAATTCCATGTTGTAGTGGGGCATATTATTTGCACATCTGAGTTTAGGAAATATATTACTGCATACTTCTGACTGAGCTCAGTTTCATGACATTATAATAATGAACCTAGTGTCTTAGATTTTGTTGTATAATTACTTATATTTACATGAATTCAACGTACAACAGACAGCATGAAGAATATATTCAAAGAGTTACGTTATTCTTATAAATGCCTACAATCTGCTCTGTAGAAGGCTGATCCCATTAAAAGAAATGAGGTGGTACATAGTTGAAAGTCAAACCAGCAGGTGAGAGGAGAGGGTCATTTCTCTTTTCTTGTAGGGAATATAACTTTGGGAATGTTACTGAAAATACACACAGGAAAGGAATTTTGTTAAATGCTGACAAAAACTGTACCTCTACTTTGGTACAAAACATATATGCACTGGTTTGATGCTTTAGTTTCCTAAGAGAAATATTGTTCAGACTTACTAGAGTGCAACACTTAATGACTTCCTCCTACACATTTCCCCTCACCCAGACAGCAATGCCACATCAAACCTCCTGGAATTGCCATTTAAGAATGAAAGCAGAAACTAGCTCACCCATGTATAGTGGTTCACTGACTGTATCTAAGAAATAAATGCCAAGGAAGGATTAGTAGTCCAGTCCGGAGTGAAATCAAACTGGACTCCATGTCCATGGCAATAATAATGCCAGAAATAATGTTACAAAAATAAACTAAAGTATTAAATAGCTAATCTATCAAGCTCAATATGCGCAGACAGAAAAGTTATCAATACTGGGTTTCTATCAGACTCCCACAGCATATTCTAAATGCCTCATACAAACTTATAAACAGAAACTTAGGCTATAAAATGTAACATCTCACTTTTTTAATTTCCCCAAGTTTTTTAGGTTTCTAATACCGTGACGGGAATGGGCCCCATTCCTAAGTCAAAGTGTGATTAAAGTTCATGAAATCAGTATTGTTTCAATTTTTGATGTCAGCCAGAAGTGCTCTTTGCAGCACCTGCAGTGTGCCCAGTAATGACTATTTCTGCAATTAATATGGAGTTACATGTATTGGTAAAATATCTAACGATATTTTACAATTGTAAATTCTTTTTTATAAAACCCATAGCTCCTACTGCTATTGGAACTAATTGGCTATCCTTCTTCCACATTGCCTTTGTTTATGCCTGGAAATCCTGGTATTTTATGTCTTTGTGTCTCTCTGTATGTAAGACACTGTAGTCAGTGTGTGTGTAACAATTTCAATGATCAATGCTACTTTTGTCTTCTTTTCATGGACTACTATATCTGGTTTTCTCGCATCTATATTTTGAACTGCTGGTAATGGGTGATCTCATGTGATATAAACTTCATAATTTTCTATAACGCTTTGTGGATCATGTTTCCAGTGTATTTCAGCTGCTTCAAGATTATAATGTTTGCACAATCCCCAATGCAACAATCTTGCCTCATTATTATGCATTTCAGTATACAGTCCTGCCATTAGTATATCACAGCCAACAAAAAGATGTGTAACTGTTTCCAATTCTGTTTTACAAAACCTACATCTATCGGTTTCTCCCACATGTTCAATGGACTCTGTAAACCAAACAAGTATGTAGTGCACTATCTTAACCTTTCGTGTTTTGGTTTAAATTCACCTGTCATTAACCATTCCTATGTTCGATTCTGATCAACATGAGGTTGTTCCAAGAGTTTTCTATACTTGCAACTGTATTGATTCAGATTCCACATTTCTTGCCTTCTCATCTGATCCTTCACCTTATATTCTTTCTTTGTTTTTTGGCACATTCAGTTGCTACCTGATTTTTATCTACTTCTGGTTTGATTTCCATTCATGCTTCTGCTAAACTAAGCATGAAAGTCATCTTGGACTTATTCTCATCATGTTTTTAGACTTTCACTATGTTTGGGTCTTGTGAGGTCAGTAGGTATGTATGTATTCTCACAATTGCAGATCTATACACGTAATCAATTTTGAGGAGGCCCATACCTCCTTCAGAATGGGAAATACATAGTCTTGGCATACAGTGATTTTTATAAATCATTTGATGAGCATGAAACATCCTTCTTGTTTTATTGTCCAACTGATATGACACCTTTTGGGGCCAGTCAATCACTCCAAAACTGTAAGTTAGGACAGGAAGAGAAAACTGGTTTATATTAGCTTGGACTTTATTCCTGGATGCCAATGCTGTTTTCAGTATTAATTTTAGTCTTCTAAAATAATCCTTAGTACGTTTTATTTGCATTTGTTCATGTTTTATTGTTGACCCTTCATCAGTTCCCAAGTATTAATACACTCCCTCTTTCTCAAGTTCTTTTATATCACATTCCTGCCCCCAGACTGATGTTTTCTTTGTGCTGCAGTTTTCCTGCTTTAAAGGTTGCTTTTGCACATTTATCAAGACCAAATTACATTCTTATATCATCTGAAAAAGTTTAAACCACTCGCAGTTGTGTTTTCAGTTCCTCATCTGATGAACTATACATTTTTAAATCATCCACAAAAAGAAGATGAGAGTCTTTACACTTTGTTGTTTTCTGGGAGCCAAATTGTAGCCATGACATTATCTGTTAAGTAGACAGCTTAATCTGTTAAGGGCAAGCAATGACAGAGAGTCACCCTGTAATATCCCCTTTGAATTTTTATCCCTGGAATAATTTCTCCTTTACCATGGTTTAACTGCAAAGTGGTTTGCCACTGTTTCATGGTTGCTGTAATGTAATTGATCAGTGTAGGGTATATCTTATACATTTGTAAGCACTCTTTTATCCATAAATGTGGAATACTATCAAATGCCTTTTTTATAGTCTATCCATGCCATACTTAGATTCGTCCCCTTTCACAGTTTTCCATTATGACTTTGTTTAACAACTTTGTTCATATGACCTTCTTTTGTTGCCATGATTGAGTTTTCTTTTAAATGACTACAAACTCTGTCGGCATCAATTCCAGTGTGCAGTTTATATGTCGTTGGAAGGTAAGTTATTGGTCTATAGTTTTTAGGACAGCTTGCAGGTTCATTCTTAAATAGATATTGTTTTTTTCTGTTGTTAACCAGGCTGGTTTCTGTTTAGCGTGCACATATAAATAGTTCTTACTCATGGTTAAATCTTCATGTAAAGATGTTAATACTTTTAACCAGAAGTTAGGTGCTGCATCCGGGCCTGGGGTTTTCCAATTAGAAGTTTTTCTTAACTTTGTTTCAATCTCTCTAGCTGTTACTTCATCCCATTTCATATCCGGTACCTTGTGCTGTGGTAGTGTTGTCGCCTCACAGTAAGACCTTGTCCTGTTCGATTCTCAGCTAAAGTGTCGTCTGTGTGGAGACATGCGTGAATGGGCGTACCTTCATTGAAGGTTGTGCGCCAGAGCTGGCAACTCTGCATGTAAAAATCTACTGCCAATCATTAGCGGACCGGAGTTCCGCTGTGGTGACCCCTAACCGGGAAAAGCCGAAAGACACAACAACCTTTAAACTTCTTATTCTTTCTTTTACTTCTTTCCACTTAGCATCTATGTTATGTTCCACAGGATCTTCATAGATATTTTTCCAAAATGTATCTATTTCTTCTTTTTTTTGGTGGTGTTTCGGTCTCTTTTGCCTTGTTTCCCAATTCTCTATAAAACGTTTTTGGGTCATCAATAAACTTCTTATTTTGTGCTTTTACTTTATATTTATCTGCATACTAAACCTATCAACTGTCCCTGGTTTTCAGGGACGTCCCTGACTTTGACTCAAATTTTAGCTCTGTCCCTCTTAATCCTCCTCAGAATTGGTGACCTTTGAAGAAAAGGTAGTCAATTACACTTAATAAATAATGACAATAATTATAGATATAGCTTTCTTTTAATTCATAATATTAATTCACATGTTCTTGTTCTGACATTGTCTCAAGTTAATAATGTTAATATTTTAAAAATGTCCCTGATTGTCCCTGATTATTTTTGCATTGGTCCCTGATTCTGTTGAGATTTGTCCCTGATTGGTTGAGAGCTATGCTGCATAGTTTATTATTTGTGATAGTGCATGATAGATCCTGATCTGTTCTACTACTGCACATTGCTTTTATCACGTCTATCTTTTTGAGTATTTTTGTTGATCTGTTCCTTCTTCTATACTCTTCTAACAGTGACACCTTGTCTTAATTGCTTTATAGTTTTCTCTATTCGATACTTCTATGACGGCATTTGATTTCTCCCCTTCCTTTCCCTTACTGCCCTGTATTTTTGTGGTAAGACCATCTCTTATTAATTTAGCTGTACAATAATTTATCCCATTTACTTCTGTTATATCACAGGAATCTGTATGGACAGTCCTAATTACTGCGTTCATTTGTTTTATTAAAATGGTCAAAGTGGGACTTGATTTTTGAGTCTTTATCATCACTTTTCTCCAGGCACTGAACCTACTACTACATTCCCTTTGTCAGTAAGAACCATGGGGTCTTTTCATTCAAAGCTGCTGTGGGGGCTTTCCTCTGTCAGTTTTAGTAACATTTTAATCTTAGCAGCAAAAAAGAATAAATTCTTTGTCAGCTCTGGTACAGTGTGAAGAAGAGTTTTCAAAATCGCTGAATTTTTTTTATATAATTGTTATTGCAATAGTACATGCAGGAAGAGAAAAGACTCCGTCACTGCAATTACTGTAGGACTCAGAATTTAAAGTTACACATTATCTCCTTAGCTCACACACCAGTAAGGACGTGATCACGCATGTAGCCAATGCAACCAGTTTATTTGCATGACAACACAAGTCCGTCACTCTGGATAAATGAATAAACAGCGCCAACTAACAAATCGTCCCAGATAACTGATGCATAAAGAGTGCTACTCCACCAGTGAAGCCTCAAGGTGCTAGACAGCCTATTACCAAGCAGAGCAACATAGTGCTTGTACTGATATGCTTGTCAAGCCCCCAAGCTAACCTCAGTAACCACAGTGTCCACGTGGCTACAACGACAATTACTCCTGCACAGCATTATGCACCACTCATTGACCTGTTATTACCATGACCAAGTGACTTGTAAAGGAGGGGAAGACCACCATGAGACCACTCCAATCTTGCCTAAGTAGAGGTGAGGGGGCACTCAACCAGCCACTGCACCATACTGACAAACTACTTCCTTCACTTGGGGTTAAATACCCCTTCCCACTCCACTCCAAAAGCAAGACATGCCCAATTTTTCTTGCATTGTCATAGGTGACAGATGTTTTTCTTAGTAAATTGCATTTGTCCCTTTAGTCTGTACCCCAGTAAGGACACGATCACACTCATAGCAAATGTAACCAGTTTATTTGTATGACAATACCATCCCATAACTGTAATATAATTAATAAAGAGCGTTAACCCACCTATGAGGCTTCAGCACATTGGACAGCCATTGCTAGCTAGTGATACATACCACCTGCACCAACCTGCTTGTCCGGCCCTCAAGCCAGGTGGCATAACCACAGTGCTTCCTTGGTTACCATGAAAACCACTCCTGCACAGCATTATGCACCTCTCATTGACCTGTCATAACCATGACCAACTGGCCCAGGAAAGAAAGGGGAGAATAAAAGAGGAGGGACACCTTGCACATACACACCAGGTTGCTAGCATAGCCTGCTCCCTCCTTTCCGTGCCACGAACACGCCTCCATTATCTCCGTTTCTTAACTCGTGCCAACTTTAGTAAGACTGGTCATTAGTGCAGCAGTCCAAATGCCTGTGCCAGGAATAGCACTCTGAGTAATGCTGTATTACTACCTGTATGAGGCCTCTATCATTCTTTACCATTTCCACTTATATACATTTATTTATTTTTATGTACACACCTGTACTACATACATTTATTTGTTTTTGTTCTTTTTATCAAAGAATTTTATTTGTTTTTTGTTATTTTTTTTTTATAACTTCTAAATATTAAAAATATTATGCTCCAAATTGTAGAACAGACAAATATTGTTGCTAACTAATAAATTTTCTTGTAGAAAAAAAATGACAAATACAAATTAAATAACTCAACTCCAATGTCACATAAATTAATCCCATCAGAACAAAACCATATTGGGCCTCTATCAGCAAACTCCGAGTGCTTGATGATGTAAAAAGCACAGCAGTCTGGCCACTCTGGCTATTCTGTGACTGATGAACCTCCCCACTAATTCCAATACTGATAATTTCAATGCTCTGACTTACCAAATCCTCAGTACTATAGCCGGCCAAGTGCCCTTCATACCAGGAAACAGTCACTAGAGTGTGGTCAAGTCTCTAAATATCTTGGGTAACAAAAGCCACTTAGGCTGAAAGCAAATACTGTTCCTCCATAAATAGATTACCATAACATGTGGGAGGCATATCTATGTGAAAATAAAGTCCACTACTGACCACATCTGATCTCAATGCAGTCTTGGAAATTCCCTCCAAGTAACTACCCAGGATGAAGAGTCAAGCCACAAGTACAAACTCTTCTGCCACACAGCTGCACTCTTAGCTGCCTGAGAAATCGAGTGTTAGAGTATTATTAATATGCCAGACACCTGCAACAGAACAAGGAAACTTAGCTGCACAAAGTGCTTCAAACAAAATATCTAATATAAAACAGGAATGCTCTAGAAGACAACTTACTTGTACATGTCATAACATCCACTGACTAACCATTCTTAGCTACGTTGGTGGTCGTCCTTATCAGAAATGAATGGAAAGTATGCTTAAAGGAAGCTTGAACACAAAATCCTGAGAAGCAGCACCATTTGATAACTTAGGTAGGGTCAAAGCCCAGTCTACCAGACACATGAGTGGGTACAGTGCCCTGTCTAATGATACTTAGAGCCTTAGTCCCAGCTGTTCATATTGAGATCAGTAAATCCATGTCAACAGCACATCGCAGCTCACAGCAGCATCTCTCCAGTGTAATGACTGCAAGAGCTTGTAGACCCTAAAAGTACTTGCATATAACCAAGAAAACAATGTGACCCACAATGCATATGTATAGTAATCCTGAGACTTAGAGTGCATTTGTCGAATAGCTCTGCTTTTTGGTAACAGCAGTTTAAACATTAAAAAGATTGTAGAATTACAGAGAAGTATTGGTCTGTTCTTGTCAATGATAGATTTTTTTCCTCAGGTTATCCAAACACAGTACAATTTGTTTACAGAAGGGGAAGCAACTTATCAGAGTTTCACTATATAAAAAGCAAATTACAAGTACAAGGTTCCTATCCAGTTTTCTAAGCTAATATAGGAGATATTACGTGAGTGCTGGGGGTTGGTTCCCTCTTTGGATTTGTGTGTGTGTGTGTGTGTGTGTGTGTGTGTGTGTGTGTGTGTGTGTGTGTGTGTGTGTGTGTGTGTGTGTGTGTGTGTGTAGGTGTGTAGATATATATATATACATATATATAGATATGTATATATATATATATATATATATATATATATATTTATTTATTTATTTAGAAACACTTTTATCTTTATAGCATCAGTTGTTAAAAAAATTGAAAATATTGAAAAAGGTTATCAAGTGCTAGGTTTCCTGACCTTATGCAGCTTATACATATATAATATTATGATATGTTCTTATTTTGTTGCCTGCATTAGAGACTGAAAGTAGGAATATTGATAAGATACACACTGCCAACAGCATAAAATAGCAGCATTTTTGCCTGAGGGCACAGTGTCAGATCTGAAGTAGTTGTAAGCAGGAGTGTTCATTTCTACAGTTCCCTCATACCTCCCAAGAATTGTGGACGAACCCCAAAAATAATAGGGAGGCAAAGGATCAGTCAGTGACAGATTTTAAATAGTGCTCTTATAAACGTAAAAAGTTGCTAGAATAACAACTGTTGCATTAGTATGCATTTTCTGAAGGATATGAAATTTGACACTCAAATGGCTGTCATGATTGTTTGACTTCAGTCCTCAATGATTTGCCAAAAATAAAAAAAAAATAAAAAAATTTATGAAGAACTGAGTAAAAATTTGAGGTAAAACAGTTGAGAGGTATGACTTCCCTTTGGGCTGAGTACTGTGGGAGTGGGAGAGTGGTCTATTGGAACATCTATGTGAGCCCTCTCTGTTAACTGTGTGCAGATTTAGCTGCTTCTTAATTAGGCAGTAGTTCACCCGACTCCCCTTTGATATACGACATATGTGACAGCACATATTTGATTGTTATGCAAATTTCACTCTGTTGAAAAAGGAATATAAAATTATAAACAGAATGTTAGGGTCTCCTTGAGTTGTTATTCCATAGTCATATGTGTATTGCACTTATATCTTACATTTGGGCAGCTATAGCTCATATTATATCCAGACTATACTGCTGTTGCATATTTTAAATGAGAGGGTAGTTGTTCACTGCGGCTAGGATCATGGATTTATATTATGGGAATTCTTCAAATTGGATGGATTTAGAAATTAAATTCACAGTGAATTATTGCAGAGAAAACATTATTTACTTATGTATGTATGTGTGTGTATATATATATATATATATATATATATACCATATTTTCCTGAAAATAAGAAAATAAGACCGGGTCTTATATTATTTCTCCCAGAGAAATGCGCATTAGTTCTTATTATCAGGGGATGCCTTATTTACCCACACCGTACAACAATCTAGCTTTATTCATTTATTCATGTACAAAAAATTACATTTATTAATGAACACAAATCGATTTTTCTTCATGTACAAAAATTAGCATTTATTCATGTACACAAATTGACATTTATTTCGTACTTTTCTATTATTGGACAACAATTCTAATAACGGGTTGACAGTTGTGTGAGAATTCTACATAAACAGTGTAACAAACATTTCAACTTCAGAATATCTGCACCTTGGTTTTCACAGTTATTCAAATTCAGTCATGTCATCTTCTTCTGGAACATTGCCATAAGTGTCCAACAACCGAATTTCGGCCTGAATTTCTTGCAACTCCATTTCCTGTAGCACCATTGGCCCCAGTCTGTCATGCCTAGCAATAGAGTTCTCCTTAAATTAGGATTGCTTGTCCAAGTAGCCTGCTCGTAGTGCACTGGCAACACAGCTGTCAGTGATTTTATCCCATGAATTTTTCACCCAAGTCATGACTTCTTGCAGGCTAGGCTTCACAAAGTTTCCATGCTAATTTCTCTCCATTCTATTTTCAATGTAGTCATTGAGTTCCATGCACAAATGGTCCTTGAATGGCTTGTTTATTGCAATATCAAGAGTCTGGAGATAGGCAGTCATTCCTGCGGGAATCATTATTTGATCTATTCTCCTCCGTGTTAGGAATGTCTACATTTCTTTAGTGCAGTGAGTGCTGGCTGAGTGCCAGACTAGCAGACCTCTTTTGCCACCTCACAAAACAAGTGGCAGCATTACATCGACCCACTTCCTTATAATAGTTTGTGTGCACCAGGCTTTTTCAGTTTCAAGAATGTAAATGCCTGAAACACGTTCAATCTTATCTTTCTTGCCCTTACTAATGATTAGAGGTGGGGGTTTCTTTCTTTCTATCTAGAGGAATTGCCAAAATACAGGTAACATGTGCACTGTTGTAACCAGTGGAGGGAATTTAGTTTGATGAGGCACCCCTCTGATCAATTGTTGTTTGAGATCCTTGGCCCATAAACATTGCAGTTTCATCCATAGCAATCATGTTGGAGAGTTGGTATTTAGAAAAGTCAATGCCATCAACAAAGGACTTGAACGCAAGTGCACGTTTAATAACTTCAGTACCTTCCAGCTTGAACAGTGTTGTTGATCTTCTTAGAGACAGTTCATATCACTGAAGGAAGCCATCCAGCCAATGTTGTGATGCTTTGAATTCTTCTGGGGATATTTCTAACTGTTGTGCTATTGCAAGAGCAAATGCTTGAATATCAGCCCTGCACACAACCAAAGCCTTTGCCCTCCTGTTAGCAATCCACTCACAGATGATATCTTCAAGCTCAGGAAATAATGGTTGGCGACCTGACCCACACTTAGACATCTTAGTGTTTCCCTTGTTGGCCTGTTGACTGAGTTTAACGTATGCTGCTCACCATTTTTGGACCATTTGGAGATCTAACTTCTTCTCTTTACAGAAAGCCGTCAGATTCTTTCCCCAGGAGTCCTCCACAATTCCTTTCTTGTACTCGACAGAATAGCTCTTTCTTTTTGCACTCATCTTGTCTGGGGAGGGGTTAATTGAAGACTTACATGACCGAAGAGAAGACAGTATCACAGCTGCTCGTTATCATGAGCGTGTGCTTTATGTACGTTGTCTGTACTTTGACTGATCAAAGTACACCTGCGTGGGTTTATGGGCCAAGGATCTCAACCGTCAAGTGTGAGTGATGATTAGGGTTACAGTAAGAATTGTGGAGGACTCCCAGTGAAAGAGTCTTATGACTTTCTGCAAAGAGAAGAAGTTGGGTGTCCGAATGGTCCGAAAATGGTGAGCAGAGTACGATAACCTCAGTCAACGGGTGTCAATAATATTATTTTATAATTCAACACGTCCATCATGTGTTGTTGACGATATTAACTGGGGCTTATTTTTGGGGTAGGGCTTATATCATGAATACCCTGGAAAAACCACGCTAGGCCTTACTCTCTGGTAGGTCCTATTTAGAAAGAAATATGGTATATATATATATACATATACATATATATATATATATATATATATATATATATATATATATATATATATATATATAATCTTTCTTTTTAACTGACTCTGGAAAACTTATCTTGTTATTATACTAACCTGGCTTATCTTAACTTCACCAAATAAATATATTACCCATAAATGAAATCCTCGTTTATCTCTTTCTAAGCAGTATTTTTATCAGCATATTAAAAAAGATAAAATGGAATTCCTAATGACACATTTGCATTTTAAACATTTGATAATAGTGAAATGGCTAGCTTAGTTTAATTAGAGTCAAGGATGCATAGCATACATATTTGGGTTGGCTTGTTGGTGTCATATATACAGTTAACATATGAAATGGACTATAATTTGTTTAAAAAAGCAAAGGCTAAAGCAATAGTGAGTCATGTGATCAATGAATGAATGCCAGAGTTAGTAAAACATCGTTGGTACAGCAACTCACGCATTATGCCGTCCGCTCATTCACCTTGAAAATGTGTATTCCTAAAAATGAATGCACATATATGATAGTCAACCCTGAAACTTGTAACAAATGTGCTAGGATGGCCTTCTTTGGCCCTTATTTGTGTAATTATTTATGTATCTTAAGCATCTTTACAGGTGTATACTTACTTATGTAGTTGAGGACTAAGTAATAGTTAACTTCTTCAACTTTGGACAGATTTACTACCTTCCTTGTCAGACTTCTTATATGTAACTCATGCTGCAAAATGAAACAAATGATTGGATCACTGCAGTGAAGTCTTGGGGAATCTTGTACTGTCAGTCTATTCTGTACCCATTTTTTTATTTCTTAAAAACAAACCACTTGGATAGCATCATAGGTTAATGCTTAAGGTTTCTGTTTTACAATTACAAAGTCTGTGGCACAATGCTGACTGCTGTATACTGTCTGTGCAACGTTTGTAAGTTGTGTTTGTGTCTGCATGAGTTTATTCAGATACAGGGTTTGCTCCCACCCACTGAAACCATTCTAGTTTACTGTCACTTCTAAAAATATACCTAAAAGATCTAAACATAAAAAAAACAACATGAAAAATGTCAACATAAAGTAATTGTAAAGGAAAAAAAACACTGACAGCTATATTTACATGCTCTGAGACAAAATATTGGAGTATGCAAATAGAAGACATTTTTTACAGTCCTTCTGGGGTAGGGAGCACCTGCCCACCCCTACTAATTAATTATACCAACTCTCTGTGCAAACCAGAGAAAGGGCATATTACCAACTCTCTGTTTGTGCAAACCAGAGAAAGGGCATATTACCCAACCCTGGTATTATAGAGGTCTTATACAAATAACATTTCTAAACCAGAAACAGTGCACATGTAAAAATGTTGCTTTTTATTTGCATGTTCTGAGATTTTGTCTCAGAGTGTGCAAATAAAGCTGTCAATGTTTTTTGTTGATTATTTTAAGCTGACATTTTTCATGTCGACTATTTTGTGTTTAGATCACTTTAGGTGGATACACACACGTGTGTGTGTGTGTGTGTGTGTGTGTGTGTGTGTGTGTGTGTGTGTGTGTGTGTGTGTGTGTGTGTGTGTGTGTGTGTGTATGTATGTGTGTGTGTGTGTGTTGTCTTTACCCTTCCTTCTGTGGCCCAAGATATTTCTGAAATGTGTCTGCAGTGGAATAATTTACTTAACTCTGTAAAATAAGTAAACTTATTATATAAAGAAACAAAATATATACAAGGCAATATATATATAGATCCTTTCAGGTTGTACATGGCTGAAGTAGAGCAACATTTAATTTTGCCTGGTAGCCCATTCTGAGGGTCTGTATTTTTTTCAGTGAACTAATTTGGTATTTGGATTTAGTTTACCTTAGAAAGAAAGCTTTATTTTAATAGTTAATTTATATATGGCACAGTAAATCCCATGCCATTAAGAGAAAATTTATCATATAATACTGCAGTGGTGGTGCTGCGGTAGCGTTGTCGCCTCATAGTTAGACGGTGCCCGTTCGATCCTCAGTTAGAGCGTCTTCTGGTTGGCGACATGCATGAACGGGCGTTCCTTCATTGAAGGTTGTGCATTAGGCCCAGCAAGCCAGCACGTAAAACTCTACTGCCAATCATTAGCAGACCAGAGTTCCGCTGTGGCGACCCCTAACCGGGAAAAAGCCGAAAGACACAAACAAACTATGAATGCCAATTTCATCTCATTCCTCACTGTTCTGTGCTTCAGTAAATAATATTTAGAGTTTCTGGCATTTCACTTTGAAGGAACCTGGCTCTCCCAGTGAGTGATATTGCCACACCCTTTGTATTCAGTAGTGAACCAGTCATCCATGCTTCTGTCTAGTCTTAACTAAGGCCTTATGTAGGAGCAGAAGAGCATCAGGGCTATGCAATATAATGTTGTATTAATGTATACAGTCAATATAGGTAATGAAAGTTAATTTATTGTGCCCAGCTAGGCATAGATCCCATAATATCCCTAAGGAGAGTGATTCTCAAAGTACTATAGAACCTTTATGATTTCCCAGACAAATCTGTCCACATCTCTTAATCTGTAATAGTACCCCTACATTTTATCAGTGGTCCTTCATATCTGAAATGAATGGGAGTGTATGCTAAGGTTTTTCCTTTAGTGTTCCATTAGTTCTGATTTTAGTTTGCTTGAAATTATCCATAAATACTGTATATACAAAATCATGGGAAACTGAAAATTAAAAAAATGCATATATTAAATAACAAAGGACCCAGCTCTGAGCTCTATGTTATTACTGAAAACTCAGGTTTGTTGTCATTAGCTGCATTATTACACTACCTTAGATGCCATTTCATATCTTCTAGCAATTCAGTAGGACATCTGATCATGTATGCATTGGCATGTAGTGGCATTAATTCATATGATACAGAGACTTTAACTGCTTCAGGAACCATGGACTCAAACATCATGTTACACAACATAATCAAAAGCCTTCGAGAAATGTAAGTATACGATGTCCAGCTGGAATACTAAGTCCAAGCTTTGTGGTACTTAAAACCCACCTTCCTACTTATATCCTTACTGTCACATCCACAGCACTTTGTTTCAATAAATATCCCACCATTCATCACCCCAGCCGTTGCCATGACTACCTTACTGTGGTGTCCTTGGTGCTCCACTGCATTAGTGTAATTTTTCAGTAAACAGTGTCCTTATAACTCTCCATTAACACTTCTGTCCACTAGCATAGCTGAAGACACTCTGTCATTTTTTCTTTACATGAGTCATAAGCTTACCAAGGAAAATATTTACTAAAATATAACATTCCGCGGTAGTGCAGCGGTAGCGTTGTTGCCTCACAGCAAGAGGTTCTCCCATTCGATTCTCAGCGGGAGAGCCTTCTGTGTGGAGTCTGCATGTCCTCCCCACTGTTGAGTGTTGTTCAAAAGACATGCGTAGAATGGGTGTGCCTTCGTTAAAGGTTGGGCGTCGAGCTGGCACCTCAGCACCCGTAAAAAATCTACTGCCAATCATTAGTGGACTGGAGTTCCGCTGTGGCCACCCCTAACTGGGAAAAGCCGAAAGAAGAACAATAATGTAATTTAAACATTGCCAGACTAGAACAGTACCAATTCTCAATATAAAAGGAAAATTTCAATATTTTGTTAGCATTGCTGTTTTTGCATAGCAAACAAATTGAGTGTAATGACAGCTGTCATAGGTTCGTAGGTTCTTAGGTAAATACTAGGCTATCAGTCTGCAGAGGTCAAAATCAAACCATGTACCTTCTATTTCTGAGGTAAAGACCTTGACTATTATGCCCCCCCATCTGCCACATTTCAAATAGTGTGATCCGCCATCTCTTCCTTGCCTTAAAGGATTTGTCACAACTTTTACCTGGAGTTACACAGGTCGCTGAGGCCAAGCTCCTATGCGGAAATGATGACATATTTATGAATTCTGGCAGTTGTCAATAGTGGTGTATCTCTTTTTCTTTGGAAGAGTGGAGAATGTGTATGGGAGAATCTGTAAAACAAAGATAATGGTTCTGATGAATATATTTGTTATAAAAGTAATAAATAAATTCATTCCACTATAGCTGCACTTAAATTTCACAAATGACTGTCCTAATCTGAAGCAAAGATTCAGACCAATACATGGAGAAAATTCAGACATACAAAGTTCAGAACACTGCACAAAACTAAATATAAAAATGGATACTTTGTACTTTGTAGGCCCATGGAATACATTATGTGGAACAGTTACTCACATGTTCGGCCATCAGTGAGAAATATATTAAATGTCCATAACTCTCTATACCTTCTCCATCCCCACAATATGATTTAACAAGCTCCACTTATTGTGAGTATTTATTGACATTATCTTATGAAGGCAGAAATTATTTAATTTTTACCTCAACATCTCAAAAAACATGCAGCACTATAGTCATTAGGGAACTCTTTTGAGACAGGGGTTGCTATGACTATCAGTTGGATTTTTAGTTTCATGTGGTGTAACATGGCTTTAAAAACTATAGATGATTAAAAGCATAAGAAAAATACATTGAGAGGGAAAACAAATGTCACTATATACCTTCAGATGTTTTAACATTTCTTTATGATTAAATTCCTTTTAGTTCTGACATTTACAGCAATCATTTCTTAAAAGCTCTCTTTCTTTTAATGAGTAGATAAGAACATTTCACATCAAAACAAAGTGGAACCTTAATCCAATTAAAAGCTACAAAAACACTTTTAATTAAGATGCAGTGTTTTCAGAACTAATTATATAAAAATATATGCTGATATTTTTCTCAAATCTAGTTAAACTGAAAGAAGCAGAACATTTGATCTATCAGTTTCTTCGGTAAGAATTCATTAAGCATTTAACAGCATATGATGTTAACCAATTGTGCATAACATATGAATCATGAGTAATGAAATAGGCTACAGTTAGTTTTGTAATTTATACTGTAAACATTTTAATATGCTGCATTATTCAAAGCATTTAGTTTTCTAAACTCACAAAATTTATCACTTCATTCCAAAGTCATTCACAAAAGTATCATGAGAGCATATTTATAAGGTGTAAATATAAAAAATGATTACAAATTAAGCTTAAAGTGAAGGAATAGTAATTGAGAGTATAGAAAGACTAATAACATTGTGTCTTTCATTCTTTTCCCAGTTAGGGGTCACCACAGCGGAACTCCAGTCCGCTAATAATTGGCAATAGATTTTTTTACGTGCCGTGTTGCCAGCCCTGACGCACAACCTTCAACGAAAGTACGCCCATTCACGCATGTCTCCACACAGAAGATGCTCTAGCTGAGAATCGAACGGCACAACGTCTTGCTGTGAGGCGACAACACTACTGCAGCACCATAACATCTTCTTCTTCTTTCGGCTTTTCCCGGTTAGGGGTCGCCACAGCAGATCACCTGTCTGCTCATGATTGGCAGTGGAGTTTTACAGTGTCGAGTTGCCAGCCTGGCACCCAACCTTCCACAGAAGGCACACACATGCATGCACTCACACCTAGGGCCAGTTTTAGAGTGTCCAATCCACCGACACCATATTAAATGGAAAACAGCAGATAATCCTACAAAATTAAACTATCCAAAACGCATGGAAGGGTGAACAGAAGGAATGATTAAAACAAGAAAAGACAAGGTTGAAAAGGAGACAAAGCCAAAACAGCACAAGTTTACTGAGAGGCTACCAATAATGTAGAGTTGCATAGCTCATAAAATAAAAAAAAAAACATTAAGTAACTTAAGCTGGTCTGTAGATGCATTCAACTGCCTTACTCTGATAATAAAGATATAAAGTTTAGTGGCTGTCTGCCAGAAATATTTTATCAACTTTACAATTAGAAATTTACATTCACATTTTAAGGTTCAGAGACCTCCACAGAAGAAAAAGTAGATTATTATGCTTGGACAAGAAAGGAATTGGAAATTTAAAGTATTCCTTGGCCGGAGCAGAAGTAGTTGTATACCTACATACAATTCTAAGGCATAGCTCCGATCAGAGAAACAGAACATCTTTAATGAGTTTCAGTGCAGATGTCATTAGCAGAGCAGCAGGTGTAAGTGATCACAGCTTTTCCTTTAAACTGGCAAGCATGAAGCGCTGAGAATTAAAGCAGGACGCTATCAGCACCTCACTGAAGCTGCCACAGCACTATGGGTAATAGTCAAAAGAAGTGCAACAAAGAAATCAGATATCTTGATCATAGCAACTCTGCATTCAAAATGAATAGAAAGTCTCTGCAACCTGCTTTGCACCTTGTTTTCTTTCTGTACATACCTGTAGAGGTAGGGTAGTATAAAGTATTGGGGTACATGGGTATATGGGTTTATGGGTATATATCAGACAATCTGCTGTGGGTTGGCACCCCATATCCAGGACTAGTTTCATTGTCTTGTTAGGTTGTTCGATAGGCTCCAGTAGAACGTGAACACAAGGCAATGAATGCTGGAAAAGGCTTCAGTTAAAATGAATTGGATTAAGTATGTAAATGGAGAATTATTCCATGAAGGAATCCTACGCAGTGTGCCTCTAGCTAGGTTAGATTACACTACTGCAAACTCACCAGACAAGGAACAAAAGGTAATAGAGTGGAGTGTCTATGGAAATCATAATGTGTCACTGATATAAAATTGTATTTGGATTGTTTTCACAAGTAATTTTATGTTCCCTGTCAGTAGATGGCAATGACGCTATCAGTCACGGAAATAATATACCTGATTCACGAAGACACAGCAGATGTATCATATGCCAGACTGATTATGGTTGGCATAATACCAAATCATTGTTATTTTGTACTTCACCTGCAGAAAATAGGAATGGGCCGAATATACTGTATTCCGAAGTACAATGGAAGTACAAATCCCTATACATATTTTCTGTCATTTTGAGTTGGTGCTGGTGTATTGGAAGAAGTTAAGTAAAAGGAAGGTATATGTTTTTGCAGCATAACTGTTCAGCCATTTTATGTTTGCATTGGGAAATGTCAGACACATACTGTAGCTGTTAAGAACCATGATAAATTAAGACAATATTTGTCATGTCATTTGGGGAAAATGACATTAAATAATTAGCTATGTGAGTACAAGATTACTTTACTGATATCGTTGAATGACTGTATAATTTGTAACTTTTAGCTGTAAGGATAAAACATAGGAAATTATTCCTTAGAAAAATGTCTAAGTCAATATATATATATATATATATATATATATATATATATATATATATATATGGTTCTAGTTCCCTTGGCCGCTCTGTGGAGCATACCCATTTCTCCAATTTGGAGCGATTTCAGAGTTGGTATATTTAGGTAGGGGGGTGTGGGGGTCCCCCACTTGATTTCGGATGTAAAGTTTTTTTTTGATTCGACCAAGGGAAGTGTTTCCCTTGGTTGAATCCGCCGTTTGACAGTTTTAGCTGTCGATATTACAAGATCGAGCTTTAGTTATTCAATTAACTAAAGCTTCAATGCTGTAATATAGATGCATATATATATATATATATATATATATATATATATAAAATATATGTATATATATATATATATATATATATATATATATATATGTATATATATATATATATATATATATATATATATATATATATATATATACACACAGTGGATATAAAAAGTGTTCACACCCCTGTTAAAATGCCATATTTTTCTTATATAAAAAAAATGAGACCACAATAAATAATTTCAAAACTTTTTCACCTTTAATGTGACCTATAACCTCTACAATTCAATTTAAAAACAAACAAATTTGTTAGGGGAAAAAATATAAAAAACGTACAATAAGCTGGCTGCATAAGTGTGCACACCCTTAAACTAATACTTTGTTGAACATCTTTTGATTAATTACAGCATTCAGTCTTTTTGGGTAGGAGTCTATCAGCATGGCATATCTTGACTTGGCAATATTTATCCACTCTTGCTTGCAAAAGCGCTCCAAATCTTTCAGATTGCGAGGGCATTTCTTGTGCATAGCCCTCTTCAGGTCACCCCACAGATTTTTTATTGGATTTAGGTCTGGGCTCTGGCTGGGGCATTCCAAATCTTTAATTTTCTTTTGGTGAAGCCATTCTTTTGTTGATTTGGATGTATGCTTGGGGTCATTCGCTTGTTGAAAGGTGAATTCCTCTCATACCTCTCAACCTGGAAACATCAAAAATCTGGACAAGGCCCATGAAAAATAGGTACAAATCTGTACGCTGATTAACATCTAATTTGCATACATAATTACGCAACCCCACCCACTCCAATGGAATTGTGGGATACCAACTTTCAAATGCAAACTGAAGAACAGACAACCAAAATATGGCACCAGTGTCCCCCTGCAGCCATTCCAATGCCCCATTACCTGGCTATTTCACCCCATTTACCATAAACACTAATGTATGCATACTGCTTTACTTCTACAATGATTATTTGGATTTTATTTTTACATTTTACAGCACGACAATGCAGAAACATTAACAGACATCATCTGGTAAACAAAGCAATACCATCTCACAATGAAAATAGGCTTGACATTAAAACTTCTCTGCCCTTGAAACTCACATTCATTGAAACAGCATTGAAATCAACACCACATCCAAAGAAAATGCATCTGGCCAGTGGTGGATAAAGGTTACCTTTGGGCTGTTTTCAAATCATTGGCCCCTTGCACACAAAACAAGAAACATACAAGCCTTCTGTTAGGAGCTGCAGAAGAGGTGTCTGCCTTTACTTTTTGACTTAACGGGGGGGTGAAGGGAAAGAATTCATTAGTTCCTGAATCCAAAAATGGAGGAAGCATCTAACTTTAGAAATATTGTAATTCAAATTTGAGGTGATTAGCAAAGAAGTCTATTTCTTGATGTGACTCAGAGAGAAATAATCCATTGAAAAATGTTTAGTGGTCATTCATGCATTAGGTATGTATGTTTAGGAAACTCACCAGGAAATACTTATGTCCTGATAGATAAACTAACACTACAAAAAATGTTATACTGAATAGATTAATAACTGCAAGGTCAACATTTAAAAAAAAAAAAAAAAAACTTTACCGATCACAGTATTAAAAAGAAACATATGTAAAATCTTCCGAAAACAAATATCAATAACATTCTCTTACTATTCCTATTACCGTAATCAATAAAAAAGATCACATTTCATCTTGATAACACATTGTTCTTAATTTGGTGCTAATGTAACACAGAGCATTATGTTCTAGTAGTTTTTCGTTATCAGAGCATTTCCCATAAACTAAGTTCATATGTTTATCTTGCTTATATCAAGTACCTCATCTACCAATGACAGCAGGAGTAAATGGAAGCATCTTATAAAAGACAGTAAAATTAAGGCATCATCTTCTAACCTCTAACCTTCATGCATCTCCATTCGTTCCACACTGCCCATAAGCATGTTAAATACACTCGGCTCATTTCCTAAACTGTTACATTGTTACTAGTCTCTTTCCATTCTGCGATGTTCACCTTTAATAGATGATGCCATTCGACTTCCTCTAGAACCTATATCAGTGTACAAACCCTCATGGCTGACACATTCTCTTTAAAAAATACATCGCTGCAAATCTTTTCTCATCTTTACATCACTGCCAGTCTTTAGGTTTATATTGCATTTCCAAAGATTATTTAAATCATCTGCTTCCCAGAAATGTGCTCAGTGTATGTGATGGCCTTTATAATCATAAGACATTGTTCTCCTTAAATGAGAACATAGAGTGCAGCTCTTACATGCTACTAATGAGCCATATATCTGTTATTCTTACAATATTGCGAAATATTACATTTGCCTCGCTATCCTGCCCTTGCTATCATCAGCCATTTCATCTAGTCTGCTCATTAGAAACTCAACAAGCCATGTTTGCAACAAAGATTTGAAAAGACCATTAACATGCAGTGCGACTCAATTTCTATTTTATTTTTCCATTCTCAGCTTAACATTTATAGCAATTAACACAGCTCAGTTTCACATATTCACTTTACTAGATGTTCTTCGTGTTTCACTGTTGCAGTCATTACATTTGGGTAATCTGCTGGCAGGTTGCCCTCAGTCGGCCTGAATTCCAAAGTCTTGGGTCCTGCGTCATTTGCTGTCTCTTCTTCCATGATGTCATGTCGTCAGGGGTATAAAACAGGCAGCCGACGCCATTTTCTTTAGTCTTTCTTGCTGCACAGTGCCCGAAGCAGAAGCAGTTCACAAGTGCCAGTCGGCCAACTCCTGAAATTTTCGAATTCGAGTTTCAGAACCGAAGTCTTCGCTAAAGCTAAGTACCCCAATGGGGAAACTTTTTTTTCTTGCTCCATACCAATGTCAGTAAAAGTTAATACTTGCATTACTTGTGGGAAGCAAATACCTCATAAGGATTTCCATTTATACTATATTCCTTGCCTAGGCCCTGATCATAACGTGCCTAGCTGTCGGTTTTGTGCTAGATTTAACCAACGCACTATTAAGCGTCGGTATATCTTTGCTTCAAAATATTTTGGAAACATATTTAACTATCCTGAAATGTCATTGGATAGCAATCCGACTACTGGAGTTCACAAAAAATGCAAAGAAAAGGACAGAGACAGACCGTCGAGGTCCAAAACCAACGACGAAGCTTCTCCTAAGCTACTACTTTTGAGTTGCAGGCCTCTACTGAGACCCATGTGAAGTCCGGCATGCCGCGAGATTCTCAAAGTATTGCACCCGCAGATGTCTCTCCCTCGGATGGGCCCGGAGCCGCTGAGCAGGCACCGGCTTCTGAGGGTGTATTCAGGCCACAGCATTTTTATATAAAACCAACGCCAGCTTCAAAATTAAAGACAAAAGCAACTTCTAAAGCTAAACAACCGATGCATGAGCCACGTGCACAGGCCTCTATGCCCAGAAAACAGATGAAGAAAATGGCTGAAGACCTAATTACCTTGATCAGGGGTGCCCAACCCCCTCCTGATAAGAGGCCTAGGCAAGACACTGATTATGAATCTTCAGATCAGGTTTCTATTTCTTCTGATTCCTCTTCTGATCAGGAATATTTTATACCACCCTATGAGGATTCTGATGCAGAGGAATCTATTCCATCTGCATCTCCTCCTGAAGATTATTCCTTTGGAAAAACCTTGCATACTTTGAGGGAGCATTTTCACTGGGAGAGTCAAGATTTCTCAGAATCAAAAAAGAGGCTTAGGGATTTCCTTCTTCTCCCTCAGCATAGGCCTTTAGCCATACCTCCTGTTTTAGACATTGTGGATGATGTGTTTTCGGAGTCAAGCTTGACTCCAGACTCCTTACCTCCGGCTCCTAGCAAGCCAGACAGATATTACAGGGTTCTTGACACACAAATTTGTATTTAAAAACAACCTGCTGACCCTGAAACTATTTCACAGGGTCCAAAAGGTGTTAAGGCCTCAACAGCAAAAAATCCTACCCCCTCTGAGAGAGATTCCAGGGCACTGGATAGATGGGGAAAGAAGGTTTATACATCTGCAACCTTGGCAATTAGGGCCTTAAACTGTCAGTTTCATATGCTCAAGTATCAACAACATGTTATAGGATTACTGAAACAGAAAATTATGTTGATTTTTGAATGCGCAGAAAATAAAGAATTGCAGGAATTATTGCATGCAGCAGAACAAGTTGGAAAGCATACTTTGCAATGTGATTTTGATTCCTTAGAGGCCTCCTGCAGGGCCGCAGTTACTGGATCTGTGAATAGGAGTCATGCCTGGCTAAAAGAGCAAAATTTGCCTGATCATGTTAAATCTAAATTGCTGGATGCACCTTTACAGCATGATACTCTGTTTGGTATTAAGGCAGAAGAGGTTTTAAAGAAAATGGAAGACAAAGCTAAGTCTATGCAAACTGTAAAAGACTTCTTACAAGTGCAGCCACCAAGATTCAGTAGACACTGGCCTACAAAAAACTGGTCCTTTCCTGTGTCCGACAGAGCTCCAGGGGGCAAATCCAGGTGCCCTAAAGGTTCTAGATACCAGTCACAGGATTCTTACAAGTCAAAGCAATGGGGTGCTTCTACCTCCAAAGAAATCAATGGGCAGAGGCACAGAAACAAGTTACATCCCTCATGGATATGGGGGCTATTCAGCCAGTGCCAGAACAGGGAAAAGGACAAGGGTTTTATTCAAGACTGTTCTTGGTACCCAGAAAAGACAAGGCTTGGTACCCAATACTGGATTTATCAATTTCGAACACATTCCTGGACATTCCAAAATTCAAAATGCTAACTTTGCAGCAGCTTCTGCCCATACTGGGCTTGGCTGGTGACATTAGACTTAAAAGAGGCATACCTGCATATCCCAATAAGGGAATCGTGCAGAAGATACCTCCGTTTCAAGGCTGGCTTTATGCATTACCAATTCTCTGCACTGCCCTTTGGCTTATCTACTGTGCCCAGGGTCTTTACAAAGTGCCTGGCACCAGTAATTGCATTTTGCAGACAAAGAAGTATACAAATCTATCCTTACTTGGATGACTGTCTCATTCAAGTAGAGAACAAGGACATTCTTCTTCAGCATCTGGCGTTTGTGAAAAGGCGTCTAACATGCCTAGGGTACACAACAAATGAAAATAAATCACAGCTGGTACCCTCTCAAAAGATAACATTCCTGGGTGCAAGCTTGAATACAGCTGCCCATATGGCTTTCCTCACACCAGACAAACAAAGGCAACTGACTACTTACTTCAAACAGATGGCAACAAAAACCCAGTTATCTGCAAGACAAACTCTGCAGGCTTTGGGGTTCATGGCATCCTGCATTCTACTAATTCATATGCAAGACTGAATATGAGGAAACTACAGTGGTACCTAAAAAGCTTATGGAGTCAAGATTGTCACAGTCTGGAAACAATGATTCCTCTCATTCCCTGCCTACAACAGGAGTTTCTTTGGTGAGCAAAGGCATGTCACCAAAACATGGGACGGGCTTTCACTCTACCCCCTGTCAGCCAAACCTTAACAACAGATGCATCAGACTATGCATGGGGTGCCCACCTGGTGGGAAGATGCATTCAGGGCATATAGACCCCAAAACAAATGCATCTGCATATCAGCCAAAAAGAGATGTTAGCTGTTCAAAATGCCCTGACAGCCTTCAAGGACTTACTTCATCCAGGACAACTACTGATAAAGATGGACAACACCACGGTTATGTGGTACATAAACAAGCAGGGGGGAACGCACTCATACCCCCTTTGCAGACTAGCCATGGCACTGTGGGACACAGCCTTGACTTACCAAGTACATCTTCAAGCTCAATTCGTGCCAGGAAAGCAAAATACTCTGGCAGACGACTTAAGCAGCAACCTTATGGACCCTCATGAGTGGAAACTAGATTCACAAGTCTTCAGCATGATAACAAAGAAATGGGGGAGCCCGGACATAGACCTATTTGCCTCTCCTTGGAATTATCAACTAGACAAATTCTGCGCAAGGACTTATCACAGACAAGCATGGAAAGTGGATGCCCTATCCTTCAGTTGGAAAAACCTATCAGTTTACACCTTTCCTCCTCTGCCTCTTCTTCCCAAGGTCCTACTAAAGGTCAGACAAGAAAAAACAAAGATGATACTAATTGCCCAGGACTGGCCCCTCCAATACTGGTACCCAATCCTAAGGAATATGTCTCAATTCCCAGCTTGGTACTTGCCTCAAATACCTCACTTACTGTCTCAGCAAAACAATCAGATCTTGCACAATCAGCTCCAAACACTGAACCTGGCAGCATGGCTGATCATGTAGTTATTCAAACAACACCTCTCAGTAAATCTGTGATGGATGTCATTTTGGAAGCCAGAAGGCCTAGTACTAGAAAATTTTATGCTGATAAATGGAAGAGATTCTGTGCTTGGAACCAAGCACAAGGAACTGACACAGCAGAGCCAAATATACCTCAGATTTTACAGTACTTGACTGAGATGCTTGACAGAGGCCTATATTTTTCATCAATATAAATCCATGCCTCTGCCATCTCAGCTCATTACAACACAGAGCCACCAATCTTTTCTCATCCTTTGCTAAAGCAGTATCTTAGAGGGGCCAAAAATTTAAGTCCTCCCAGAAGATCACCAATTCTTGCATGGGACCTCAATTATGTGTTGGAAAAGCTCACCCTGCCTCCATTTGAACCAGCTGCTATTGCAGATCTAAAGTTCTTATAATGAAAAACAGCTTTGCTCCTGGCAATTACTTCAGAAAGAAGGGTTTCAGAACTACAGGCCCTCATGGCTGTGGAGCCTTTTATCATATTTTACCCAGATAGGGTGTCCCTCAGGACCAATCCTTCCTTTATGCCTAAGGTGGTTTCCAGTGTGGCTCTTAACCAAGCTATTCATCTGCCAACTTTTTTTCCAAATCTGCAGAACAAGTGGGAGTGGATTCTGCATTCCTTGGACGTACACAGACAACTACGATTCTATTTGAGCAGGACTAAAGCTCTAAGAAAAACTGAGCAGCTACTAGTGGCATTTGCTGCAGGATCAGAGGGAAAGGCTATTTCAAAGCAGACTATTTCAAAGTGGATAAGCCACTGCATTCGTTTCTGCTACTTACACCATGGTAAACCGTTGCCCAAGGGCATTAGGTCTCATTCCACCAGGGCTGCAGCTACATCAGCAGCTTTTCTCAGAGGGGTACCAACCAAAGACATTCTAGAAGCTGCTACTTGGAGTTCTGTTCACACTTTTACAAAGCATTATCATTTGCCTCTCTACTCTAAGTCCAGGGCAGGCTTTGCCACTGCAGTTCTGCAGGGCCTTATAGCCGCCCCTAATTAAGTTTAGCTCCAGCCTCCCATCCATAGCTTTGGGATTCTACCCAAATGTAATGACTGCAACAGTGAAACATGAAGAACATAGTACAGTTGTGTGCACTTACCATAAATGTAGATGTTCGAGTGTATTTACTGTTGCAGTCCAGGTTACCCGCCCGCCATCCCCCTTTTATTCTGGAGTTTTTCTTTCGTTCACTATTTTCTACAGCCTTTGTGGTGTATTTGCTTGTAGATGAAGGTAAAGTTTAGATTGTTGCATGTATATATAGTTTATATATATTTTTGCTACCCATTTGGGGGACACCTGACATCTGGGGCAAGAAAAACTAAAAAAAACAGCTTAGGCTGCCTGTTTTATACCCCTGATGACCTGACGCCATTGAAGAGGAGACAGCAACCGATGCAGGACCCAAGACTTTGGAATTCAGGCTGACTGAGGGCAACCTGCCAGCAGATTACCCAAATGTAATGACTGCAACATTGAATACACTCAAACATCTACATTTATGGTAAGTCTACACAACTGTACTTTCTCAGTTAGTTTTCCTTCCACATCGTCAACCAACCAATTCACTCTCTATTCCTTTACCAAGGCCACAGAATGCTACATATTTACAATTTTACATACCCTTCTTGGGAATTATCAGTCACCCATCCAAAAAGTGCATTAAGTTATATCCAGTTAATGCTGTTTTATCTTGTTTTTCTACTTAGCAGCATTGACCACATACAATACATACATATCATGTGCATAGTTTAATCCTTAATATTGACAAGAGTCTAACTTCCTCTATTAAAAATCTTTACTTTATATCTTCCATAAATACATGACTAACACAGGTTTATATATGAAACTATGGCTTCCTATTCAAGCTGCAATGAAATGTTATGTTCACTAAGTCACTCTAAGACCACACACACACACACACACACACACAGACACACACACACACACACACACACACACACACACACACACACACACACACACACACACACACACACACACACACACACACACACACACACATCTTTCCTTACTTGAGTCTTGTTTCCCCTGAAACGAGTAGTTCCTCTTCCTCTGCCGTTCCAGCTTTGCCATTATACCTGCTCGTAAGTTCCTCTGCTGTTCTAGCTTTGCAATTCTGCCATTATCGCACGCAAACAAGTTCCAGTCCTCTGTCATAAACAAGTGCTACTGTTTCCCCATTCCCGCCCGCTTGCAATTCAATTTTGGCCAGCCGGAAATGATGACATGAGCTCCTTAAGCTCAATTCCGACTGGCTAGTAGCCTGACAGAGCTGACGTCATCACGCACGTGATGACGTCAGCTCCAACAGCGCGAAAATTTAAAAAATAAAGCCAAAAAATCAGAAATGAAGGGGTGCCACTTGGAAATCATGGCACCCCTTCATTTGGACCCCAAAACTTGGTAAAAACTGAGTGATTCGATGTGGTTGGGAGGTATAATTCCTCTTCATCTTCAGCTTTCTAGCAGACGCCTGAAGGTATTGGGCCAAAAGTAACTGGCATTTGGAACTGTTCATAATTCCCTCCACCTTGACTAAAGCCCCAGTTCCAGCTGAAGAAAAGCAAACCCAAAGCATGATACTGCTACCACCATGCTTCACCGTGGGGATGGTGTTCTTTTGGTGATGAGAAGTGTTGTTTTTGCACCAAACGTACCTTTTGGAATTATGGCCAGAAAGTTCAACATTGGTCTCATCAGACCATAACACATTTTCCCACATGCTTTTGGGAGACTTGATCTATTGTTTTGCAAGTTTTAGCCGGGCCTGGGTGTTTTTCTGTGTAAGAAAAGGCTTCCATCTTGCAAACCTACCCCATAGTCCAGACATATGGAGACTACGGGAGATTGTTGTTACATGTAGTACACAACCAGTACCTGCCAGAAATTCCTGCAGCTCCTTCAGTGTTGCTGTAGGTCTCTTGGCAGCCTCCCTGACCAGTTTTGTGTCTTGTCTTTTCATCAGTTTTGGAGGGAACATCCAGTTCTTTGCAACGTCACTGTTGTCCCATATTTTCTCTACTTTTTGATGACTGTCTTCTTTGTATGCCGTGGTATATCCAATGCTGTGGAAATTTTTTATACCCTTCTCCTGACTGATATCTTTCAACAATGAGATCCCTTTGATGCTGTGTAAGCTCTCTGCGAACCATTGCTTTTGCTGTAGCAGGCAACTGAGTAAATGTCAGGAAAATCCTACTAGGACAGCTGAACTTTATTTGGGGTTAATCCGAGTCTCTTTAATTGATGGCAGATATGTACCCAAGAAGACTGAATGCTGCAATTAAATCAAAAGGTGCTTCAACAAAGTATTAGTTTAAGGGTGTGCACACTTATGCAACCAGCTTACTGTTAACTACAGGCATTGGGGTGTTATTACATGTGACTAGATACAGCATTAAATGCTCTGGCAAATATTACCAAGCATACAGTGGTATTATGGCTTCTGTCAAAATACAGGTATTCATATCTGACACATATGAACAATGTTTCAAAGTTTGTATTTTTCTCTGCATTTGTCAAAGAAAAGGGAAACTGTCAAAACCTGATTTTATTTTATTCTACAAGCAACAAGTAGTTGCCTTTCTCTCCTAGCTTTTTTGTGTAACTCCAACACAGAATTGTCAAGAGTCCAAGAATTAGAGCTAACCCTTCAGCTTAAATATTTCTGTCAAGAAGATAAATCCAGTTCCAAGTCCTTATTCTTAAAAGACAGACTGACTTCTGATCATTCCTTTTATAGTTTTTAATTGGGATAAGCATTTTTGCCTTTGTAGTTTTTGTAAACCTCCTCAGCTCCATTTCTAAGAATATGTGTGACACACCCTTCCTGATCAGGGCATTGCTGTAATCCTGTAGCTACTATAAAAAATTCAGCCTAGAAGGGGGAAACGGACTAACTGATGTTATATGTAACTCCAACTAGTAAGGCCATACATGAAATTCCCTGACTTGCAGGACAACATATGTAAAGCTCCCAGCTGCCCTGCTTTGGTGTAGACATCCTTCCCAGCCTGCAGATGGAGCAATCCCAATGCCAGGGTTGGGGTAGTACAGGAGACACTAAGATAAAAAGAGCAGTGGGTGTGCAGGCCTAGAGTAGCTGATGCTCAGCAGGAGGGCATACAGGTCAGTTAATTTTGTCTGACAAATTGCAACTTTTAAGGAGATCACACTAAATAACAACAGTTAATGGGGTGTAGCTCCCCTCATGTAGGTTCAGAGGTGTTGCTACCACACAGACAGAAAAAACAGTAATTTCAGACAAATGCCTGTCCACAATCTTCTTCTTTCAGGCTTCTGGATTTGAAGTAGACTATTTACTTCTGTAGGGGAGGCACAGCATTGAAGCTAGGTGTCACGGCACAGGCGTTTACGGTAAGGATTTCGTGAATGAGGAGAGTGGTGACACCCACTCGGGGGTACAGGGACTCAGAGAAAAGACATGGATGAGAAGGGATAGGGAATGGAGTGAACAAGAGAATGAAAATACACCTTGTTATTCACTGTAACTAAGAACGGGAGGTTATGTACTGAACTATTAAATACTCTTTTGTATTTGTCACATAAAAAACACAATATTTGGATATCATCTGGAATCTGTCTTCGTTGAAATTTAGTTGTTCTTATTTAGTAAACAAGTTTAAATAAAATAAACTTTGTTTATAGTTTAAGAAAGACAAAGAAGTGCTAATATCCCTTCTGAATTCATTTTGTTTGTGCTCATTCACCATTTGAAATGTCAAAACAGATTAACAGGTGGTCAGCCTGAATGTACTCATGGAACAGGGAAAAAATTAAAAATTTGATTGGGAGAGGATGTTGTGGTTTGATGAAAGCCAGGATGAAAGTAAGTTACCATTTTGGTGTTCTGTGTCATGATGACATTACTGCAAATGGAGGAATTTGCTTAACATCCCAGTTAACTAAATGCAAGTTCTCCTGTCCACAGTATAGCACTGCTGCACCAAGAACTTCACAAGTGGATACAAAAAAATTGTGGCCTTAACTATTACGTTTGTAATGTTAGCAGGCCAAGTCCGGACCTCTGATTTTGTGATTGCCTGTGATCTTAAAAGAGTTCTGCTCGGCTAGTAAATGTAAAAATTAAATAGCTAAGAATACAATTAAGACTGAAAGAGTTATCTACAAAAGAGGAAGCAGATCAGTCAGAGTGACTGTTGTAGTAAGGAGAATCACTGCAATGTTTTCTGGTGTTTCAGTAGGCTGACTTGATGGAGTTTGAGAACGTGGATACATTAGTAGCACATAAAACAGTCAATTAGCGTGGGATTAGTGAAGAAGCAAGGTTTTAATAATCTTAATATAAACAAAAACTGTTGAAAATAAGGCAAATGACTGTATGGTATCCTGTATTGTGACTGCTGCAGAATGTACTGATAATTTGTGTCGTCAAATGCTATAGTAACATCACTGAAATGATTGCTATCTGTAGCAACCACTTAATTCTGATATCATACAAGACTGTTGTACTTCTGTGGAAGAAATTCTAGAAACATTGACAATTACCTCTCCGAAATAAGTCACTTACACTGAGAACAGGTGTTTTGGGATCAGGTCCTCAGTGTAAATCTACTTTACAGATAGGCCTTACACTGGATTAAGTTATTTACATCTAGAGTAAGTTGTTTGGATTCAGGGCAGGCTTACATTAGAATAAGTGACTTAAATTGAGAGGAAGTCTTTTGGAAATGAGCTCGTAGTATCTACCAAAGTACTGATGAACCAAAGAAAACTGCCGTATTCTCATTAGAAACCATTTACTGAAATCAAAATAGTTAAGGGCTTTCATCCTGTCTTATAAACAACTTCATCAGAACTGATTAATGTATTAAAGTCACATATAATAAATAGATCTCAGATCAGGTGATCAATCACATAACCAGGTCATGTCATAACACGAAAACAAAATATGTATACAATACATTGTATTAAAACATTTACAATTATTACTTTACTGATCTTAATCTCAAAACACTTGAAACAGAAATGTATTCATTAAAACCCAGTAGCTGACTGGCATTTAAATGCAACTGCAACAAAAGTTCTTTGCATTCAAATTTTGTCTCGAAAGACCCTCTTTTTGTGTATTTTCCTTTTTTTCCAATATAAAAAAATAAAACTTTTAAAATTCAAATGCTGAAGCATGCTTACTAAATGTATTATTACAGTCTTTTTGGCGGATGTCATACAAATGTTCACAAATCCTACTGTGTGATGATCTTTCAGTTTCCCTACATGAAAACAGACACAGGTCATACACTTCAACAGGTAAACTACACCAGTGGTATTACAGTCAAAGGAACATGGGCATCCAGTGATTCTATCATACCATGCAACCATTACATGTGTGCCATCATAAATATACTTACAATATGTGCACCTGACACACTTTTTCATTTTCTTTTTCTCCCCACTTGTTGTGTACCAGAGCTGTTGGACATGCTACACCCAAAGAAATCCCAATCCCTCCGAGCTACACGCTCTAGGGACCTAAACCTTGTTACCACAATAAACAGGACATGCTGGAGGAATAGATTCCTGTCCCAGAGACTTCCTATACTCTGGAATAGGCTACCCATCTATGTCAAGTAAAGTTCTTCATTAACACTCTTCAAGAAAAATCTTGATGAGTGGATGGGAAATAAGAAATACACCCCGGGGATCACTAATTACCTAGGTCTCTAGAGGGGCTACCTTTGTATAGGTGAATCATAGTAGCTGTTCTCTAGACATCAAGCAGAAACCCTGTGGAGAGGCTGAGGCTGAACTGTTTAAGTGCATGTTCAGACAGTGCACATTTGGTATGCTGTCTAATCCTATGTAATTATTATTTTTAGCATTTGACAGGGATTCAAAGAGTTGTTCCAATGAGATTTCAGGTGTAACTAAATTTTGAGGGCAACTGTGTGAGTATGTAGGGTAAAATGTGCTAAATGAGTCTGTTAATATATTGACTTTATGCTTGGGATTGGAATATGTGATATTGTTATAGATGAGCTCAGTGCATTGTTTGACATTATTCTTTACTTTCCTGACATAAAAATGAAGAAAGAATTGTAGGTTCTTTTGTCTTCATAGTGACCTTAACCTCATATTCTTCTTTACAATGTCTAATAGTACATTTTAAGTTCCTTGCTGGCATGTTTCACTGTGGTCCTGAGATAAGAGATGGGGATTTCTTGCAAATTTTCATTATTTTATTCATTTTGTTTCACTATTTATTTTAACAACCTTGACGATTGGATGGGAGATAGGAAATTCACCCCGGGGATCATGTCAGTCTCCCTGCTAGACAGGGGTCCAGGGAAGTAAATCTTGTGGGAAGAAATAGCCAGGGAATTGTTATGGCTAGGCTTGTATAGGCCCTAGGGCCGATAGCCTAGTACCAACCTATGAACCTATGAACAGGGGTTCCAACAAAGAGATGTATTCCTGAATTTACCATTCTGGTCAGGGCAGATGGCTACAGACTTTTCCATTCAGCTGCTTAGGTAGCAGTAAAAATCAGAGGTGAATATGGCATTTGCAGGGGATGATTGCAAATTTTGCTTGGGTATTTTACAAGCTGAAGGAGGTTTATCACTAGGCCTGACAGAGAAGATACATGTAGGACCAATAGTATAACAAAGGGTTAGGTAGATCTATTTTGTGGTCTGTCCTCCCATTCCCTGTAACATAGATGTACAGTGACATATGCTAATGATTATGTATATATGCAGGTGTAACTTGCAGGTCACCAGAGTACATTTTAGTAACTTACCATACTCTCTTCTAAGGCTCAGGCTTACGGATATAACAAACCGGAAACTCCTTCTTACCACAGTACTGCAGGACACTATGTTTCTCCTCAAGGCTGCCTCCTGTTTAAAAGTTACTTCTCTGTTGCTGTACATTTGCATTTTCTTCCAGTGCTACTAGCCTATGGTGCACAGTTTGGTGCTTAAAACAACATCATGACTGCTAATGTCATAAATATAACAAAGCTTGCATGACATGCATGCTGATGAGTTCTGGTTCCCTGAATGTCTGTTTGCCTTTACACTTCATTGGAAGGGAAGGCTGACAAGAAGCACCACTAGGTTTCACTGCAAATGTTCAAAGTGCTCTGCTCATGTTCCTGTGCAGGATGCTACACATGAATGCTCATCATGGTTACAGCACTAACGTGCACTTCTCATGATTCCGAACTCATGTTTCCAGTGCCGGACAGGTTACCATTTTGTTCCTTCTAAAAGTGCAGTCATTTTCTGAGGAAATTCATGGGGATGGTAGCCTGTAATAGTGTTCTATGGAGACCACCTGCCCAATATGAAAATAAGGGCAAAATCATGCTTTTTCTCCTGCACAGCCAGTTCTGAAAGAAATTGCTGAGCCCCTGTGTAGATCCATTTAGGAAGCTGGATGTTTAATAGTAGCACCATTTGTTGATTATTGATGCTAGAGGGATGCAGTTACAGCAGCTGTTGCCTACTCCTGCCATGGTTGTGGCTGCAGCTGTAGTGGATAAGAGATCTGGGAGTGCCTCATCACAAAGCAGCTGCTACCTGTCCTTAGCAGGTAGCCTGACTCAACCCCTTATTGCAGTTTAGCCAGTACTATGGCAGAGGACAGCACTGGCTGCAGAGACATATGGCACTCAGCACCTCTTTAAGCAAAGTTCCATCTGACCAGCAGAAGAGGATGTGGCCTTTTCAACCAACCACCCAACCCATGCATTGGGCCACAGTAAGGTTCCTTTGGACCTGTCAGTAGCTAACATTCTGGCCGTACTCCACCCTGTCCCTAGACAGGTGTACCCCTTCCTATTTTGCCCCAATACATTCTTCATACACATTCCAATCTGCCTCATCACAGTTTATCTCCTCTCTACTTGTCCCTGTCCTGCCCATATTTCCCTCTCCTATTGTGCCAACATCCGCCCCTGTTTTCCTGTACAGTTTCATGCTTGTTTGTCCCTATTCATTACCTTTTCCCACATTTCCAACCTGTTTCTCTCTCTCTCACCCTTCCCATCAGCACTCCAGTCTCTCTTTGCAAGTGTGTGTTTGTGTGTGTGTGTGTGTGAGTGTATGTGAGTGTGTGTGTGTGTCTGAGTGTGTGTGTGTGTGTGTGTGTGTGTGTGTGTGTGTGTGTGTGTGTGTGTGTGTGTGTGTGTGTGTGTGTGTGTGTGTATGTGTGTGTGTGTATGTGTGTAAAATAAACTTCTTTGACATAACATAAATGAAGCAAGGACAAAAACTTCTCTGGAACCAATTTATTTTGGCACTTTCATTCTCCCAGATATGGGAGATATGTTCCCCTGCATTTATTGAATATCCTTTTGTCAACAAATGCTAGGGATGGTGTTATACGCAGACTGTATGGATAGCAGAATTGCCAAAATGTCAATGGTATGTTTTGTCAAATCAGGTAAATGGGGGTTTTGAGGGGGTGAAATTGTTTGGGCATGTGATTGAGAATTAAGTTTAGTGTTGGGGAAAGGTGAGAAGATAGATGTTGCATGTTTGTGTGCGAGAGTATGTGTGTATTTTCGGGTTAGGGTCAGGATTAGGTAAGGGGATTGATGTAGTGTTGTTAGTGTGTGTTTGTGCATGTTTGTGGGTCCAAGTTTGTCATGAGTAGTGACAGTGTTATGGGAAGTTTTTTTTTAAGGTAAAGTATAAGGTTAGGGATGGGGGTACTAACCCTAACCCTAACCCTAACCGTAACCTTAACCCTAACACTTCCACTTCCCCCAACCTTAAACCTACACATTACCTTAAAAAAAAAAAAAACTTCCTGTAACACTGCCACTATTTAGATAAACTTTAGGCTAGCATTACAGTGAGTTTAGAGTGAAGATTAGAAGAGGAAATAGTTTTTCTTTCTCCCTTTTTGTAGTTCAATTTTTAAGGCAGTTTATATTCTGTACATTCGAATTTCTTAATGCCGATATTTTATATGCAACATTAAGTACGTTCAATCATACATACTATAATGACACACACACACACACACACACACACACACACACACACACATCTATATATATATATATATATATATATATATATATATATATATATATATATATATGGGGCTATGACAGAAAGTCAAAAAGTAACAGTATCAAACATCACAGCATCGAGTATGACTAAGACTCTAAAAATTAAAAAAAAAAACACTTTTTTGTGGGTGGGGGGGACTATCCCCTGTATCTATCACACCCCCTGCTAATTATATATACCAACTTAAGATCATACTACAGTGGGGAAAAGGAAAATTCACCAATCCCCACTGTTATGTGATCTCGCACAAAAAAAAAAAAGCCAGTAATATATAATATGTTGTACTATCTTTATGTTCTACTCAGCCACCTAAATTCTATATCATATGTATGTATACCACATACACACACTCACACATACCCCCATATATAAATATATATGAAATGGTGGTGCTACCTCTAAAATAATGCACTGTACCTCTCATTTTGTTTATTCCTTTATGCTTCCCTTCTGCATGTATCTCTGCTTGTTCTGTTTCCCCAGTTTCCTTCCTGTATTCCCTTTTCCTCCTTTTTCACAAGGCCAACATTTGTCCAGCTGACTGTACTCTGTGCTGCAGGTGTTTACAGTGTGCTGTAACTAATTGCTAAGTGTTACTTTCTGACACGCTGCTACACCATGTGCTAACTTTCACTAACTGCTGCAGCTAAGCTCTGACAGTCTGGCTCTGGTAACGTTTGCAGTAGTCAGCACATGGCTATTGTCTTGCTCATTTGCATGCATGTTGCTTTCCTCGGCTGTGATCCACTTGCACTTTTTCTGCTCTTCATCGTTTCTCACAGCAGAGTACAGCTATGTGCTCAGGCATGCACTACAGTCCTGTTTGGTTATCCAGTTACTCCCTACACTACAGTGCAATAGCATGGCATGCAACAAATATCTATGAATTTCAGCCAGTATTTTCTACACATCCTTTGCATTTCATTTTGTGTTGGCAAAACCAGAAGGTGTTGGCACAATGAAAAAACTTGAACATTTGTTACATTAAGAAGAAGAATGCTCTAAATATGCTACATAAAAATATTCATTATTGTTTTTAGAAATGTTCTTAGACATATTTTTAATGATTGTTTTATGTTTAAATATTTATAACTTACATTATGTTTTTATTCTTTTTAGTTTTCTATTTATTGCTGAGATGGTTATTTACTTATTCTGTGCTCCTATGCCTATTCATTGAAGTTTAATTGTTTTTGTCAGTAAACATGATAAGTTATTGGATATGGAGCATATAAACTCCAGAGTTGTTTAGTGTGTTACATCTGATGAAGTCTGTAAAACGAAAATGTTGTTATTTAGTTAAGCATTTGTTGTTTTAGCCATTAAAGTTTATTTTGGATTATCTGGAGTTGAGCCTGGTTCCTCTGCGGTGCTTTTTTGTTTGGTTATTGGTTGCTGCACTTTGTGTGGTTTAATCACTGTTTTCCTACTTTGTTAGAAACATATTAATTAGATAATGTAGGATTGTCAGTCTAAAGTCCTAGCATGGTGTTTTATTGTTCTGCTATATCAGGAAATGCTTCAAACCGATTGTTACAGAATAAGATAAAGTGACAAACTGAATTAAATGGTTGTAGAGCATGCATCTGCGCATTCTTCCAGTTTGTGGCCATAATGCAGTCTATTTCTGCCACCAAGCATCCTTTACCAGTCAAATGATATCATGTATGTATCTATTAGAGCTTTTCTCCTCTGGCCTCCACTGAAAAAGGGCATCTGCCCAGTCGGAATAACCCAGTCAACAAATGTCAAAATGAAAATAAATAAATAAATAAAACCAGTCATGTGAGTATCTCTTCTTACAGGTTGAGACAGGGCTTCTTCCCCGTGAACAACTTCTGCTGTGCTCACAGTTCTTTTGGAATGCAGCCAAATAACATTTATTATTCATTCATTCATTCATTCATTCATTCATTCATTACATGCTGTTGCCCTTCCAGACACTGTAATACTGGACTGAACAATGCTACTGGAAACCATCAAGCATCCATTTCAGCTCTGGAGAAAGCTGTCACTAATATTTCTGTCAATGACTGGCATTTGGAGACTTCAGATTCTTATGTATCAAGGAAATAATACTGCAGGATAGTGGACTTCGAAAAAAATCTGCCCTTGGAGGATTTGAAGTTACCTTGTACCTGACATTAATCTATTTTGTAAAATTATGGTGAGTTACTGCAAAAGACACACAGGTATTTTGAACTGAACTATAAACAGTTTCACAGCTAATTTTAGTCAGTTTTCTTCACATTCTAAATGTGGCAATCAAATGTCAAAGCTGTATCAAAGTTTGAATTAACACAATTCAGCATTGAAACATAAAATGCCTAAGTATAAAATGTGATGTTGATTACAAAAGTGGTGATCCTAAAAATGTTCAGTTCATGACTGCTGAGCATAAAGGTTCTTGGCAATACTAAGTAAGTTTATAAAAAGGAAATATCTGATTCATGTAAGTATGCAGAAGAGATTTCCCTACAGGTGATGATGGGAAGGGAAGGGTATGGTACAGGTGTGAATTTATTAACATGCTGATGGTTATCAAAGATATTTCTTGAGCTTGTTATGTCTCTGATGTTGAAAACAACATTGCAACATTTTGGGGGTGGGCATTGAACTAGTCATTAAATAAAAATAAATGTATCAAATGTCCACACAACTGTTGAAACATGACCGTGCAGATGCTTAATACCAGCTCACCTGCTGGTGATGGAAGGGGTGGGTTACGTTCCTAATCAATTTAATAGTGAATGCAAGTTTATCACAAACCTAAGGTCATTCTATAAACATTTAAATCACACATTTATGTTAAGGAGACACATATGATTTGCCACATAATTTAAATACTTATTACCTTGAATGTTGAACATTGCTTCAGTTACAGGAAACTTTTAATAACTTATTAATAAGGAACTGAGTCAAAATAGGATTGTGTGTGTGTGTGTGTGTGTGTGTGTGTGTGTGTGTGTGTGTGTGTGTGTGTGTGTGTGTGTGTGTGTATATATATATATATATATATATATATATATATATATGTTATATACATATATTTTGTAAATGTATATAAATCTTACTTCGTCTACATAAACAGTTAACAACAACATTCTAGAATATGTTTTTAAGGTTGGCTGTATTTTTGTATAGGATAAAGTTGACTATTTGGATAAAGCCTGGCATAATCAATCTTATTTTTATATTAATTTCTACATGCTTGTTATTATGTCATTTAAATCAGAAACTGATACTTTAAATAGGCAAACAGTGTCAGATTTTGTAGACAAAGAGCTTTTGGAACATCTGAATTCCATTCAAATGCTAAAAGAATGACTGATATTAATGCAGGATATGTAGTACTTATAGTCTGTGATACCCCATCTATGGGAGTTAGAAGTACTAGGTGTTTAATTACTGCTTTATAGTAACGTCTTTCGGCTTTTCTTGGTTAGGGGTCGCCACAGCAGAACTGTAGTCAGCTAATGATTGACAGTGGATTTGTACAGTGCCAAGTTGCCAGCCCAACGTCCAACCTTCAGAGAAGGCACACCCATTCATACATGCATCTACCTGCATGTTTTTAACATCACTTGACCACGGGGAGGACATGCAGACTCCACACAGAAGGCACTCTAGCCAAGAATCGAACGGGAGAACCTCTTGCTGTGAGGCAATGCTAACCGCTGCACCACTCTGACATGTATTTTCTACAATGTCCTGAACTGACAGATTGGAGGAATTATACACACATGATCTGTAAATGTGAATAAATGTTTAATGAAATGTATAAGTATTTAAAGGATAGCTAGCATACATTTGAATGACTAATCAAAATTAAGAAAAGTGTCACTATAAAGTCATGCCTAGAATTGTTAAATGAAGCTTATGAGCTTGTATATGATTTTTTCCTTAAAGGAAGATTTAGAATTCAGTTTGGAAGATGTGTTCCTTGTTATTCATTGATTTGGGTCAAAATTAGCATGTTGTTGTTGTTTGTCTTTCGGCTTTTCCTGGTTAGGGGTCGCCACAGCGGAACTCCGGTCCGCTAATGATTGGCAGTTAGTTTTTATGGTGTCGAGTTACCAGCCCGATGCCCAACCTTCAACGAAGGCACACCTATTCAACACATGTCTTTCGAACGCCCAATCGACCACTGGGAGGACATGCAGACTCCACACAGAAGGCACTCTCAACCCAAGCTGGGAACTGAATGGGAGAACCTCTTGCTGTGAGGCAGCAATGCTACCACTGCACCACCGCGAAAGTACTGGGTCAATATTTTCCTGTTATTTTCTACACAGGATGCAACAGTCATCTGTTGTATACAGGAGTTACAAACAGCTGAAAAATACTTGCAGTTCCCTGCAGAGGCTCCTGATGTCAGCAACTTCACTGTGACCTTTGTTTAAAGTGTTTAGTTTGTAAATCATTGTGAAAAACTAAAGATTTTATCAGTGAAAATTGATAACCCTGCTCACACAACTCTCAGTAAAATTTTGTTTAATTAATTGAATGCATCACTTATAATCTTGCTCAGATGTTTGCTATGTAGTGCAAACTGTATGATTAACTTATTTAATGCTACTCTCTCTAACAGTGCTGTCTATAATGCTCATTTGTATTTATACCTGTTACGTTACTGAGGTATGGTCGGTATGTATACTACCAGGAAGTTCTTCCTCTTCCGTCTCAGCTGTATCAGATTCACAACAGTAGTATGTACTTTGCACAAGACATCTATCTCCTGTGCATGCAGACCAATGCTCTCATCCTCCCACAGTGCTCTGCTAAGGTCATAGGTGTACTGACCAAGGTTATATAAGGCAATTATGTTTACAGCTAGTCCTTAGTAATGCAACTGAGAGCAGATCCAGTTTCACTCTCTGGTGAAAACAAAATGTAGAATATTTCTTTTCCTTGTGAGGAATCTTTACTCTTTATTAAAGTCAACTTTTTTTAGCACTTGTACGATGTGTTTTCCTTCATGACTTTGAATTTAGCAACTTCCAAAACTATTGTTTATTTTCCAATATGCCCATCCCCTTAATCTGCTTCTAAGCCCTTTCTTGTCTATGTTTTCTGCCTCATGTGATCTGTATATAGTAGCTGGCCCCCAGGACTCTAAAATCACCCCATGTTTGTGTACAGTCTACATCCAGTACCTCATTCCTTTCCCATCATTATCATTAGCTTCCATCATTGAATCCTTCCAACCATCATCAAAATGCACCTTCAACCTCTTCTCTTACTTTGTTGTTCTTTCTGAATGCTTTAAATCCTGCTGTGCCCATAGCTTAGTTCCTCTTCTGTGTAGCTCATACTTTTGTAGGTTCTACCTTATCAGTGTCAACCTTCAGTAGTGAATACTGCTGCTGCCACCTAATTTTTTTACCCGGGTACCTCATTTGGCAAAGCATCAGCTCCCATCTATGACATTTTTAAATCTATTACCACCCCCATTCACTTCTAATCTGTCTACATGTTTCCATTCATCCCCACCCTAGTAAAACAGTCTGCCCCACATATATGCTTTAATTTAAAGTAACCTGTTTTTTTCTACTAAAATCATTCCTACATAAACATTAGTACCAATGGCCTTCCTCTTAAGTTTCTCCTGCCTACATATAATATTCAGTCAGTCAATATCCTTGCATAGGATTACCAAATATTTGTTGTAATTTGTTATTCCTTCTTTCCTAGCTGTTGTACAAGACACTGGCAGTAATTTGAGAAGGCTAACAAACTATCCTGTCTTGGCAAACTGAATTTTCCATCTCTTTCTTTACCACATCTTTCACCTGCCTAATTAAATAGCGTGTCTCATACTCTCTGTGTATTACCTTTTACAACAAACTAACATCTTACTGCACTTTTCTTCACTGTCTACATGTATCTACCTTTTTCATCTTTTGGCTGGGTTTCTTCTCTTTTTAATAGTCCTCTCTACTCACACTCCCTCTCCGACTGTAACGCATGAATCAGTTTTTTAACTACAGTAAAGCAGCTTAGAAATGGAATGAAATATATGTAAGATATGTATTATTACATATATTGTAGTGTTTGTACTGAAAGTCTCAGAAACTCGGTGTGTGTCATTAATTATAGCAGTTCTATTACTTATTTGCATATTTTCATACCCACATATCTTTTCAGTAGGTTATTTAATAAACTACACGTTTTGTTGTGCATATACTCAGTCTAAGAGCTTTTCTCCTCAGGTCCCTTTGTAAGTGAGATCTAGACATTAGTGGCTAGCCTGGTTAACAAAGCTTAAAAATATGTATAAAAGCTTTCTGCAAAGGTTTTCCAGTTCATCAGCTTCTGCTTTATCTGCTGTTACAGCCCCCCTTACAAAATATTCATCCCTATACATTCAGAAATGAAATGCAGTTTACCTCTTCTTTTTCTTAGTAAGATTTCAACTGGACTTTGATACAACCAGTGGCACAATTTTCAAACAATGACACATCAAAACATCACCAAGTATGCAGAGCTTTTCAAATGACAATGGAATGCCAAATGGGAATAGAAATTCCCCTACTCTTTTCAAGAAGTACTTTGAGATCCTTTACATCCATTTGAAAAGTGCTGTGGCATCTTCTACATACAACTGAGCTACCCCCAACTCAGGCAGATGGGAGCTCAGTTTAATGTTTCATCCGAAGGACAAATCACTCAGAAGTCCCCCCCCCCCCCACCTTATGCTGCACTGCAATGTCAGCACTGGAAAAATTAATCCAACTACCTGGTGTGAGAGGTAGAACCCACAGCTATCTGCAACAAAGGCAACTGTGCTACCTGTTGTGTTACTGAGACTGCAACAGCCCCGACATCTAATTCATCCTCCACTGTGTAATGTGCCACCATTTTGTATTTTACCAATATTTTTCTACCTTTGTCTTAATCTAAAAGAAAATAGTATTGACTTTATGAAGATTTATTGGCATCAGTAATTGTCAGCCACGGCGGTGCAGCGGTAGCATTGTTGCCTCACAACAAGAGGTTCTCCCATTCGATTCTAGGCTGGAGCGCCTTCTGTGTGGAGTCTGCATGTCCTCCCCGCGGTCGAGTGGCATTCGAAAGACATGCATAGAATAGGTGTGCCTTCGTTGAAGGTTGGGTGTCGAGCTGGCACCTCAGCACTTATAAAAAATCTACTGCCAATCATTAGTGGACCGGAGTTCCGCTGTGGCGACCTCTAACCAGGAAAAGTCGAAAGAAAACACTGGCATCAGTAATCATGAGGCAAGTACACTGAGAGTTGAATCAGCACTTTCTTCCAGAAACAGTGCATGACCAAGAAACATTTAGCCCTGAATGTTGAAACAATCAGCTTTTCTAAGTCTGCTGATAATACAGTTACTCACTTTCATTCTATGAGAGTCAAAAAAGATTTCTTCTTGCTAAAGTACACTCTGAGGCTAGACAATATAAGTTTTCCCAGCAGCATAACACTAATGAACAGGCAGCAGCCAGTTCATATGTCATATGAGCCCCTTACCAAAGCAGCAAATCTCCTTACTAGACTAAGAATCACACCAGAATGCTTTAGGGATTTCTACATGACTGTTCCTTCCAGACACAAAACATCTGTTAAAAGAGAATGCACCATATATTATTACATTGTATTCTAAATAGTTCTTAACAATCTATACTCTGAATACACACTGAGCATTTAGTTCAGCATATCAGAGTACTGTTACCTTCAGATCCTTGTCAAAGTGTATGCATCAAATGCAGACATCTTTGTAAGCTATCCTTACATGGTACTTGTTCACCACCTGCATACTTTTTAAGATAAAAGTGTTTAACAGAATATATATTATCTTGCTCACCTGGTCTTCTCTCACCCAGGGAAAAAGACACATATGCTAAAGATTGAAAAATAAGTCTGTTATAAATAAGGAAATGCTAAACTACTTAAGTGAAGCACACAGCAATTTAAAAATATAATTATACTCTCAAAACTGCGATTTGCATCTGCATGGTTAAAAAGGCCCTTCACAGAGAACAAAATTATATACTGTATCTTATGACACATCTGAAAGTTTCCCTCTGTGTCTAGGCATAGTAAAAAAAAATCTAACCTTGATGGTTACAAAATGATGTAAAACTGTTTTCCATTCTTCCCCGTCTTCACTTCCTACACAGTGGTGGACTTCCTGCTATTTGAAAAGTGGCAGAGATAATTGCCATTGTTACATAGTGGATGCATAAATAATTCTTCCGATCTGTCACTGAATGGATGATTTTTATCCCTGAATATTATTACTAGTTTTCTTTCACTTATCTTAAAGAATGATAAAATTCCAGACCATTTATTGGATTTTTCATGCTGGAAATTATTGAATATTATCATTCAATGCTTCTTATAAGCCTTGATAGAGAATATACTGAATGACCCCTCCCCTGCACTTAGCACTTGACATAAGTGTTAAGAGTCTCCCCACCATTCGTTCATATATTGTAACAGAAAAGGATACTTCTGTATTGAATGCATATGGCTTCAGAAATTAATGCAAACTGTAGACAACTCAAGTTTAGTTCATAAGAAGCATTGTAGAACTTATCTAATGTTACTTCAGCATTAATTAGTTACAGTAACAAATACATATATAATTACAGAACAAATTTGTAACATGCAGTAATAATTATTAGAACATTAAACTGGAAATCTGGTAGGCAATGCAACCCAATGATTTCAATAGATATGCTTCAAAAAGTAGTAGAATACTTTCCAATTGT